>NW_005842731.1:767207-798141 GCF_000455745.1 Alligator sinensis | reverse complement strand
AAGCCACATCTGGAGTACCATGTCCAGTTTTCAACTCCCCCACTATAGAAAGGATCTGGACAAATAAGAGAGAGTCTTGCAGAGAGCAATGAAAATAGTTAAGGGGCTGGGGTACATGACTTATGAGGAGAGACTGAAGGAACTGGGTTCATTTAGTTTGGAGAAGAGAAGACTGAGAGGATATGATAGCATCCTTTAACTACCTGAAGGGTGGTTCCAAAACTAGACTGTTCTCAGTGGTGACAGATGACAGAACAAGGAACAGCGGTCTCAAGTTGGAGCAGGGGAGGTTTAGGTTGGATATTAGAAAAAAAAAATCTCACTAAGAGAATGGTGAAGCACTGAAATAAGTTACTTAAAGACATAGTAGAATTTCCATCCTTGGAGGTTTTTAAGGCCTGGCTTGACAAAGCTCTGGGTGGAATGATCTAGTTCAGGATAGTTTTGGTTTTTTGGAGGGTGTGGGACTAAATGACCTCCTGAGGTCTCTTCCAACCCTAATTTTCTATGATTTTAGGGGTTAGAAGAAGTATGCTAAAGGTTGCTTAGAGTACACATGATTTATGGGGTTTTATGTCAGTTAGATGTGATTTAGAACAAGGCATAGCTTAAATCAGGAAAAATATAAGCTTATGAATATTAATTGAAGTAGAACCTATTAGGATTTTTTTTTAATCTTGACCTTGTTTAGTAAGGCTTTTGATCCTGAGCCAGGAAATAAAGTATAAAAATCTGGATTCACCATGTGATCTATGCTCTTTAGCCTTGAACTGTATGCTTGCTGAACAACCCATCTGTAGATGAACCAATATAAGCCCCCTTTTTTTTAAAACATAATTTGAAAATTAGGTGAGAAGTCCTTTTCCCTAACAGACTGCGCACCCATTAGAAGCTTAACGGCTTAAATAAATTACTTTTACATTCTATCAAATAATTATAAAATTAATTTTTCTTTAGCTGAAAGCACATTTTTAATAGATTTTAACCAATTGCCTGGTGCTCACAGAACTGCAGAAGGCCGGCTTGACAGCAAACCCCCGGAAATGCACAACGGCACATCAAAAGATGAAGTATTTAGGATTCCTAGTGGGACAAGGAACCGTCAGACCACTAGCTGACAAGGTGGAAGCCATTCATAAGTTTCAAGCCCCTCAATCTCCGAGGCAACTCCGGTCTTTTCTGCTCCTGATTAATTACTACCACCGCTTTGTGCCTCATTTCTCTGAACTAGTGGCCCCACTGTCAGACACACTAGAAGGGCCCTCTGGGAAGAGGATAAAGTGGACAGGGGAAATGGTTAGAAACTTTGAATTACTGAAGAAGGCCCTGTGTGAGGATGTAATTGTACATGCACCTGACTTCACAAAATCCTTTGTGTTACAGACAGATGCATTGGAGACCGCCATAGGGGCAGTGTTGACACAAGAGGATGGAGAGATCGAAAGACCAGTGGCCTACGCTAGCCGAAAGTTATTACCAGTGGAGACGAGGTACGCCACAATCAAACAGGAATGTTTAGCAATATGGTGGGCAGTGGAGCACTTCAGATACTATTTAATGGGTCAGGAGTTTACATTAATAACGGACCACACCCCACTGAGATGGCTCAGCACAGCAAAAACAGATAATGCTCAAATTTTGAGGTGGGCCGTAGAACTCCAACCCTTTAAATTTTGACTAGTACATCGACCAGGAGTAAACAACATAATGGCACTTTTCCTGTCTAGATATGAGGACACATCACAAGGCACCACTGAAAGACAAAAGCAGACGGAAGTGTGAGACAGGAGAGGTAGGACAACAACAACCCTAAACAAACTGCCCCAAGGCAACTTAAGGGCGGGGTTATGTCATAGGGAAGATGCCAGGGAGGAACTCCGAGGGCAGGAACCCTCGGAGGGAAATGAAAGTAAAAGAAAAGAAAAAAGGAAATACTTACCTTCAGTGGGACCTGCGGCAAAGCCAGAGCCTCAGGAGAGACCCGTGCGGTTCGTTAGCCACTCCTTTATACAGTTGCGGCAAGCCGATGATGTCAGCCGCAATTGCTGGCCAGCGGAAATAAAGTGGGTCGCTGGCAAGGAGGGAAACAATGTTATAAATGGGGGATTGGTCCTTGAACCAAGGCCTGATACCCTATTTTTACCAAAAATACCCCAGAATGTTGTACTTTATCAATTATAGGTGAGTAATATAGCTACATTAATGTATTTATATTGTAAATAGCAATCATACTGACTTGGAAGGATTTCTTCAAGGTGACTTTGCTGGACTTTTTGAAAAGCTCTTGGTTGGACTTTTTGAAGGGTTCTTGTCTGGAGTCTTCTTAGGAGTCTTGGCTATAGGTTCTTCTGGAGTCTTGTCTGCTTTCTTAAAGTGTCCAAGGAAGTTTGGACAGATGTTCTCCAGGGAGATGAGTGACATAGCGATCTTGTTTGCTGATGTGATGTTGCATCAGATCAAGCACTGTAAAGTCGAAACTGATGTCATAAAGTTGAAACAGGGTGTCAATTTATAAATGTTGTAAGTGTGAAACATTGTAACTCAAAATGTTGTAAGTCGAGGACTGCTTGTATGTCCTTGTGATTGCTTTAAATACAAATTAACGTTTGTTTCAACAAACTAGCGAGTTTGTATGTTCACAAATGTCTTCTATGGGATAGAATGCAAACCTATTTAACTGTATATCAGGATACATAATCGGCAGCAGACGAGGCAACAGAGGCTTGTGTAGAGCAGGAGGATAAGAGATTCAAGTTGCCATGGTGACATTTGATTGTGTTCAGCATAGCAATAACTAGTGCTGGGAAATGTATTCATAGAAAACAAATTATCTGATTGGTTTAGCATTTTGTTCTATTTGCAAGTTATTTATGACCAGATTGATTTAAACTGTTATTTAGATTGTATTCATCATTGTTCTGTGAATATATTTCAGCCTATGGGAACTTTGAAGTATTTGCTTTCACAGGATATTCAACCAGTCATTGTTTGTGCTGAGAGACTGAGCAGCTAAATCATATGCCCTTGCTTTAGTTCCCAAATTAATTAAAGAACTAAGAAACTACTTTGTTTGCATGAGTACAGAAGAAGTTGGTCTGTATATGATGAAGTGAGAGGCCCAGAGATAGAAGAAGGGTTATTAGAAGTCACATTTTCATTTTGTAGGCCATAGATACAACAGATCAGGTATCCAATTTCCTTAATGCCCCCTGTCCCATTGAAAATATCAAAGCTTAAAGAAATTATTTTCCATTCTAGAGAATTTAAAAAATAGGGATGCATTTGCCTCAGGAAGGGGACCTAACCACAGCTGGACCAACTCCCCCTATTCAGCAAAACTCTGTTTACGAAAACGCTCCCATTGTCTCCTGAAGTCTTTGCTGAAATAGATTAGCCATACATAGAATTTAGCTTTAGGAAATGGAATTATCTACTCTTTCACCATTATATTTTTACAGCAGAAATTGTGCTATCACACAGTATTTGTATTTGTATATTTCAGATCGCACTTAAGTGACCATAATTATCTGAATTTTCAAGAAAGTATTGCATGATATACTGCTAGTGATAACAACATTGATATTATTGATTCAAAGTCAATGCCATTTTGCTTTTCACATTGTGCAGCATTTATTAGAGTGCCTAATTATATTATATTATCATACACATGGCAGAATACTCTAGTTTACTCTTCAACAGTAGGTCAATGGATGCTGCATACTCTAGATTTTCTGAAGACATTGTTTTTATCTTGATCTAAATGGAGCAGGAGGTATTTTCTAATGTTTACTGTATATACCATATTCTGTAAATTTCTTACTACAATCACCCTGATGCATACTAGATATGTCCATTTTACACAAAGTAGTATAGCAAGTGGCAGTATGTTGATCGCAGTCCGGATCTTTGTAGCTAGGTAGTCATTTTCATTTACATTGGAACCTCTTGCTAGATGCTGCATACCTTGCATCAATAATCCTATGATTTAAGCACCTTCTGACTATGAGGGTAGTTAAGCATTGGAACAAGCTACATAGAGAGGTTGTGAAATCACTATTCCTTCAAATTCTACAATAAGGCAGAATAACACGGTTTGTCTTCATGATAAAGGAGATTCTGTTGATAATCACTTACCCTCCCCTGACCTATGACCTTGCCTAAAAATAAGGTAAACCAAAAGGTAGTAGTTACGGTGTTCCCATATTCATTCTGACAACCCATGCTGTGCATAGGAAATTCTGCACTGGCTCTTTTGGGAATCTCTATAAGGTCAATGACAAAGTGGACCATGGAATATGAGAAGTGGAGATCAACTTAAATCACCCCTCTCAAATGGTTTTGCATGGTCAGGACCTCCAGGGATTTGCCATCTAATTTCCTAAAGGAGTAAATGAACAATATTTCATTGGCCATATTAGTAATGACTGACTATGCTGGATTTGCAGTAGAGGCTTTAACAAACCTCCCTATTGTAAATGTAGCATATGCTGAAAGCAGTTTCTTTCAGCATAATTGTACCAGCTTTCAACATGATACAAGAATAGCAAACAAAATGCATTATGAGCATAAATGTGATCTTCCCATACCATAAGCCGACATATTTATGTCAGCAAATCTATCTTAAACTAAGGTTCAGGGTGGAGAGATGAAATTCATGGAATCCCCATTCACATATTTCATGTACTGGGAAGATGTTAGATCCAGAAATGGTTTTAGAAAGGAGTTACTGTCATCAGAAGTGAGTTTATTTCATCACATTAGTTGAAACAGATAATCTGAATGCCTGTTCTGGATAGTCTTTTGTTTGAAGCCACTAAATAGCCATGACTATTAATTAGTAGTAATATTATTGAAGCAAACAAGACAGATGACAGAGGTGTCTTGTTGAAGCAGACAAAATAGTCATGACAGAAGTACCCATTGTACTTGCATATTACAGCCAGAAAGCAAAAAGCTAGAAATATTGGTTGATACAGCTTCCCACCTGACCCTCTTCCCCCACCCCACCCTGACCATGCACCAAAGAGATTATCTAAATTATAACACAGCAGAATAAGTTTTCACATGATTTTCAGTCACAGTAACCTCCTTTTGAAAAAGGTAATGATTAGAGATTTCACAACATCTCTATGTAGGTTGTTCCAATGCTTAACCACCCTCAGAAAGTTCTTCCTAATCTTCAACCAAAATTTCCTCTGCTATAGTTTGAGGTTATTGCTCTTAGTCCTGTCCCCTAAAGCCACAGGTAAAAAGTCTATCTCCATGGTTTTTAATAATAATCTGTCATGTATACAACACTGGGCCAAACAGTTTTCATATATACAGTAATACCTAAGACATCACACCTAGAAATGGATCATCCGAAGGAAAAACAAATCATCCTGCTTTGGAAAAAGATTACTTATTGAAGGCCTACATGTCTGTAAAATTCCATATGGTGATCAAAAATCCTCAATCTCTCTGGCCCCACAAAAGTATTGTTTACAACAGCTGGAAATAACCAAAAGTGAGTTTATCCTATTTGAAAAGCAGGAGGATGTAGTAAATAAGACTGGTGTTCAGTTGGAAACTTATTTTCTAGGTTTGAAGTGACAGTGCATATGCAATTTGATCATTTTTAAATGAGGTTGAAGTTTGAGAAATGTTTAACAGCTTCATTCTAAATCTCTCATGTTGGGTTTCACAAACTTAGGTTGTAATGTTACAATTAAGACATTTAAAAGTTAGATGATTGTCCAAGCAGTCACATTAAGGGTTAATACCCTCTCTGATCTTCAGTACTTCAACTTGCAGCTGGAGGACTGGTGAGCAGGGGTGTGCCTAGGAGCTTTCAAGTCAACTCTCTGGTGGCCCTCTCTTCTCTCTCCTGGTCCCTGGGGTTCACCCCCTGCCACCCCCCAGAACTCTTTCCAACTATTGGCTCCCAGCTCCCTGTAATTACTGGTGCTGTCTCCAGGGTGATGGAAACTCCAGTGCCACTCCAGGAGCTGAACAAGGGCTGCTCTTAGCCAAGAAGTGGCAACAGAGGCAGCAGCAGCAGTGGCAGTGGAGTTGGTGTGCGTACCTCCCTGCCAGCTCCAAAGCTTCCTGAATCTCATGCTGTCAACACATAGCCGAAACCAGCCTGTGCACCTCTGCCAAGCCACAGATCTGGCTGCACCACCCCCATGTGCATAGATCTAGCCTGCATGTCCCTGCCAGGCCCCATGACTTCCTGCTTACCTGTCACCCCTCTCCCCACCATGCTTCCCACCCATTTCCCCCTCTTTCCCCATCACCTCCTTCTCTCTCTCTACTCTGTCCCTCTTCTCCCCTCTTTCACCCTCCCTATTCAGCTGATGCTGCTCAGATGACCTGGCTGTCAGTCCAGGGCATAAGAGGCCAGAAGCATAGCTAGTTTCTGTGAAAGAGGTGCCTCTTGGTGTTGAGCCCCAGCTCAAGTCTGGGATCGTGCCCGGTATGCAAAAGCCAATAAAGATACCAGGGGTGAAAGTATAAAGATTTATTGCTAGCAATACAAGGTGCAAGCGGAATAATTTCACGTAACAAGCACCCAGATCCTTAATTCTAAGCATCTTTTATACAGGAGTATTGGACCTTCATAAGCATTCTTGTTTGCTAATTGGTTATAAGGGAGTGACGCAAGGAGTTCTTTACTGAGCATGTCTCTATACCTGTGTTTTAGCTATGTATCTCATTTCCATACATGTATGTTTCATTAGCATACTTTCTCCCCACCTAGGGGTGTGAATCTTAATATTTAAATCAGTTCTTTGCCCTAGTCCACTAATTCTGTTTTTGTTTTCAAGCCTCCTTTATCTAAGACTGTCTTCTCCTTATCATTGCAGTTGGGCATTAGTTACAGAACAGAGACTTTTGCTTGGGCTATGTGTAGTGGTTTCTAGGTCAAACCTGACATTGGGATACCTGAGGGCCTCAAATTGCTAGTACTATCTTCATGGATAAGACTGAAGTTACTGCAAAATGAGCAACTGAACATGTCTTGGAGTTAATCCTTGCCTGAAGAGGATTAACTCTGAGATGTTCAAAGGCAACTTAGTTCACCTTTTCCTACCTCAGCATGCGAATGTTCTTGACTTAAGAGTTTATAACATGTCTGAAAGATGATCAGCAAATCTACTCCTGGTCAGCTGGCCAGTAGGGGGCAGGAGATTTCTCCCTACCCCTGGGACTTGCATGTTGCTGGGGCCGGCTCCACCACCAGAGCCCAAGCAGAGACTGTGTCCCCCTGCCCTGGATGTGGGGAGCTCCAAACCCCCTACTCTGAGATCACAAGTTGGGAGTGGGGGTTGGAAGATTCTTATCTCCCAGCCTGAGCCCCATGACCATGGAACTTGGGCTGGGAGATAAGGATCTCCCAGTGATAGCTGTGTGGTTGAGGATGGTGCTGGGAGCTTCCTTCTGGCTGGGGATGGGAAGTCTGTTCCCTGCCCAAGTCCATGATCATGGAGCTAGGCTGGGAACAGGCTCCCCAGCCCCCACTATGCAACTGTGGAGTAGGGGATGGGAACTGTGTCAGTCAGGGGTAGGCCCCAGCCCCATGTCCCAATCAAGCTAATGGGGCTTGGAAAGAGCTGCAGACGTGGGACAGGTCCCAGCCCTCTGCCCCAATCTGCCAGTGGGGTGACTAGCAGTGAGCCTCCAGCTGGGCAGTGAATCCCTACTTTGCTGGGAGCTCACTGCTACCTGCCCTACTGGTGGACTGGGGCAGGGCCTGTGACCTGCCCTTCCCCTGTAGCTATTTCCAAGTCCCCTGCCCCTGACTGAGGAGCTGGGGCCAGGAACTCCCTGCTGTCAGTGCAAGGGGGCATTGCTCCCACCCCACCAGGAGGCTACCCACTGGGGTCAGGGAGCAATGCCTCAGCCCATGCTCCCTGCCATCCCAAGAGCTAGCACCCAGGGAGGGGCTAGAGATTCTCTTGATGGCTGTAGGGGCCCATTACAGAGACCCAGGAAACAGGAGCAGTTTGCTACCATTAGCAGCAAATCTGCTCCTGCTTCCTTGAATGTGTGGATGCCTGTGTGGGAAAGATGAACTTTCAAATCTTTTCCCTGCTTGGAGAAATTCTCCCTAGAATATAAGCTATTCATTTGTTATCAAGATTAATGATAATGATTACCTTTTGTGCAAATAATTTCCAGTATGGACAAGGCATTATTAATGCTCTACAGATACTGCCACACATTACAAGTTGGAATCAATGTCTAAAGAGCAAAAGTCTGGAAAGTATAGAAAAATGATAGGTATCAGTGTAGATTTCTCACAGAAGAGTTAGAAAAAAAAATAGACAAATGCAGGGCAAAAAATGATCAAATACATTATTTTAAAACTTTTACTGTCTCAGTTCATTTGTCATGAATCCCAGTCTTTAAACACTATCCACAGAACAGGGTATCTATCCCTAACACTTGGCCTCAGCCAACTTGCAATTATTGGTTTCTACATCCAGGGATTACTCTCTCCCTAGCACCCCTAACTAGCTAGTGTCTTTCCTGGGTACCTACAGTAGCCTCCCTACTCCCTTTCAGCCACTCCCATGCCATGTAGCTAACACAATCAAACATGGAACATAAAACAACTTATCTCTATATAAGACTCTGCAGAATTCCTTTTCCTCCAATGATCTGGGCTGGAATGCCCTCTCCAGCATAGGAGTCAGGCTTATATAGCCCTAGGATCCACCCTTTTGAGTCACCTGACTCTTGATTCACAGAACCTGGCATAGGTGTTGCTTTTTATAAGGGCTCCCCAGCCCCCATGCTTTACTTCCCAGTAGCATAGTTTACTGTGCTGAGCCAGGGGGTGAAGGGTCCCCTGTGTGCTGGGGATTTGGCCTGATTCAGAAGCTGAATCTCTGAATCTGAATTGAATCAGGACACCATTTAATCTCTCCAAATTGAATCAGTACCCTCCGAATTGATTTGGAGGGATTTGGAAAGATTTGATGATTTGGACATAGACAAAGCTTTAAATGCTTTCTCTACATACCTCAAGGTATCAGGCAGCTTGTGAATGCTGAGATGTTCAGGCAGCTGGAGTGTCCAACGGGAATGTGGGGGTCCACTTCTGGTCCACTGCTGGGTCCACTGGGGAGCACGTGGGGAACCACCAACTCCCTGGCTCAGCAACTGGTGCCTCCTGGGTCTGGGGGGAGCACTGGGGGTTCCTCTACAGCCAGTCAATGGGCTGGTGGGGGAATGGGGGGTACCCCACACACTCGACAGCAGGCCTGGAAGTGAACCGGAAGTACTTCCAGTCCACTGCCGGGTTCACCACTGAACAAGTGGGGGGGCGGGGGGGGGCTGTGCTCCTATGGGACGCTCCATCTGCCCCACCATTGCAGCCTTCACATGCACCACCTGGGACCTCAAGGTATGTAGAAAAAACATTTAAATCTGTGTCTAAGGCCGAATCGCTGATTCTCTGAATCAGCATCAAATCTCCAGATTTGGATTCAGCCAAATCAAATCAATGAATCAAATCACTGTCCCCAATTTGGGTTGAATCCAAATCCAAATCTAATACAGCCCATTTTGCCATCCAAGTAGAGGTTCTTTCCCCCTCCAAATAGTTAGGCATTCCCTCTGTTCCTGATCCCATCCACAAAAAATCCCTGAGCACTGCAAAGTTAGCTCAGCTGGTCACTCTCCACTGGAGCCCCAAAGCTGCTCTCCTGGTCTCTTTCTTTAGCTCCCTGGCCCCCTGAGGTATTCTGGGTAAAATTCAAAGCAGCAGCCCTATCAGAATGAAATACTCAAAGCATAAAAGTAGAACCTTTAGGTTGTTGCCACTCTCGTAGGTGGTTGATGTGGAAAATCTGCTTCATCCGGAGGTGACCTGGTCTATATACCTCATAATCTACTGGGCCTACCCTCCTGGTTATTTCAAAAGGTCCCTGCCATTGCTTTAATAACTTGCTGGTAGATGTGGGCAACAGGACGAGTACTTTCTGCCTGGGTTGTAACTCTCATTCTTTGGAATGTGCATCGTACCTCACCTTTCATTGCTGTTGGGCCTGCCGTAGGTTATACGTGGCTATGTGTCTGGCCAGCTTCACTCGGCATTGGAAGGTTTGCCTATACGTCATGGAGTCCTGAGCCATGGGAATGGGTGCTCTCAGTCCTCTCTCAGTATTTTCAGCAAACCCTGAGGATGGTGCCCCAATACCAGCTCGAATGGTGAATACTTCAAAGACTCTGAGGGGGTGTCTCGAAGGATGAATAACACCAGTGGGAGAAGCAAAAACCATTTTTGGGGGTCCCCCTGTATGCACTGGTGTAAAATTTTCTTGATGGCTCTGTTAAGTCTTTCGACCAATCCATTTGTTTGCGGATGATATATCAACATGTGAAGTTGCCTTATCTTCAAAGTTTGGCACACCACCTTTAACACCCCCGACATAAAGTTGTAGCCCTGGTCTGTTAGGATTTCTTGTGGTATCCCTACTTGGGTGATCCATTAAACAAGTTCCTCTCCAATTCAAGACACTGTTACTGTTCTTAATGGGACCACGTCCGGATACCGTGTGGCATAGTCCATGAATACTAGGATGTATTGATTGCCTGCACTGCTACACGGTAAGGGACCAACCACGTCCATCGCTATTCTTGCAAAAGGGATATCAATTACCGGCAAGGGTCAAAGGGGGGCCCTTGGAGGGCAGTCTTCCCTTGCTTTCTGGCATTTGGGACACATGGCGTAGCACTGGGCTACATCTCCCCCTAATCCCGACCAAAAAAACGAACGAGCTATCCTGGAGGTTGTCTTATCCTGCCCCGTGTGTTTCCTGGTAGGGTTGGCATAGGTGAGCTGCCAAATGAGCTTCCAAAAACAAGAGGGTACTACCAGCTGTGTTTTCTCTGTTTCTCCCACCCTGCCTTGTTGTACCTGGTACAAGAGGTGTTGTCTTACCTCGAATCACGGGTATGCTGCTGTGGTTGATTTTGGGGAATTTTCTGGGGCCTCCATTGCTATGGCATGCAGCCCTTGCAGCTCTCCGTCTTCTTCTTGGGCTTCCCGGAACTGCCGGCTGCTCGCCACGTCGTGCAAGTCCAGGACCTCAGGATCGTCGTCAGGCTGTTGGTCACCTTTGGACTCTTCCAACCAACCTTCCCGCCTTTGTAAGTTTCAACGGGTATTTTCTACATCTCTGACCCTCTCTAAAGTGCCATATAAGAGGGCCCAATCTTGTCCCAATAACATATCACAAGCCAAGCGAGGAGCCAGGCTGACCAATAGCTCCCCCTGGTGCTCCATGCTCCGTAAGTGTACCCACTGTCATGGGATCTGCTGTTCTTCCCCATGTAGGCAAGAGACCCTCACTGGTTCTGCCTTGTGATTTGGACATGCTATAACTAGGTTGGCCCTGACTAAGGATTGGATGCACCCAGAGTTTAGGACAGCTCACAACAGGTGATTTTCTACCTGTGCTCGCACCACAGGCCTTTCCCAGATCACGTCTTCCCAGCCACTTCCAAAGCTACAATCCATTGGTTCAGTGGGGGGGGGAGGGGGGGTCTCTTTGCGACCTTCCGACGTTCCCTGTAACAAATGGTCCAGTCGCAACCTCTCAGACATGCGGTTCAGGCACTCCTTGGCAAAGTGCCCTGTCTTCCCACAATGAAAACACGATGTCACGTGTTGGACCCTTGGCGGGGAAATCACCATCTTTCTTTTTCCTTGGGAACCATAGGTGGATGGGCAGGACCACACTTCTCTCTGGGGTAGTAGACCTCGGAGGCTGCAAAAGCCTCAGCCAATTTTAGGGTCTCATCGCAGGTCAAGGGTGAGTGCTGTCGAACCCACCGCTGTGTCCGCTCCTCCAAATAATTAAGGAATTGCTCCAGAATGATCTGGTCGACTAAAGTGTCGCGGTCACACATTGCCAAGTTAATCCATTTTCCAAATACGTCCCTCAAGAGTTGCAGTAGGAGACGTGGGCGCCTTTCGTCTGCCCCCTTCTTGGCCCAAAAGAGGTGTCTGTAATGCTCGGGGTTAATTTCTAACCTGTACAGTATCGCAGCTTTAGCTGCCTCATAGTCCCTGGCCTCATCTCTAGGGAGTGTTTCGTATGCCACTTGGGCCTTCTCCACGACCAGGGCGTCTAATTGGCTGGCCCAGTACCCCTTGTCCAGGCCTGTCAGGATCGCGTGCCACTCAAAGGCCTTGATATACACCTCTGAGTCATCCTCGCTAGTCATTTGAGGCATCTTGAAAGCAGTCAGACTGTGCTGCAGCCAATTGTGTTGGCACTCCAGCATTTGCTGTTGTGCATCTATAATCTGCGTCAACATCTGCACATTTTGGCCCAACATATCGGGAGGGTTCATGGCCGCTGGGTGCATCGCGAGTTGTTCATCTAGGCTTGGGCTTTTGTGCATGTTCCCAGCCCATACACCACTTTGTGCCCATCTGGCCTCGAACATCTGGTCACATGCTGCTCTGGCCCGGATGTTTGGTGGTGTTCGCCTGTCCGTCCCAGGTGTTCCGCTGAGTGGGTATTTAGCTCCGGTGTAGTCTTCCCCAATCTCACCCACCACAACTTTGAATCTTACTTCAGTGGAGGGTCCGACCACTGGGAGCCTCTCGATGGCGGGACGTCTGTCTGGCAGTCTTCTGCGAGGCTCCACCTCCCCTCTACCTTGCCCTTACACCCAGCGTTGACAGGTCACAGATGTCCTCCTGGCCAGATCCCTGACTGTTGAGTCCCTCAATATGTTCGCTGGGATGGTCCTCTCTGCCCACATGTAAACAGCCCACAATATCCTACCCATGCCCTGAGGCCATCTCCTTTTCCCTGAGGCTACCAACCACCTTGAGGCTCAAACAACAATCAGGCTCCACGAGCCCTACCCCTCAACCCTTCCAACAGTGGGAAACATAAAATACAAAAAAAAAAAAAAAAAAATCGCTGAATTACTCTGAGGGGCCCAAAAAAAAAAAAAAAAAAATCGCTGATATACTCTGAGGGGCCCAGCTGCCCCTTTTTGCCCGGCTCCCCCGGCCTAGTCACCAATACCCGCCCTCAGATACTAGTGGCCTATGTTTGGCTCTATATGTGTCCGTGGTAGCCTATGGGCTACTCCATACTTTTTGTCCCTTGTCGCCCAGCCTTTGGTTTCGCTGGACCCACTGTGATCCTCCGGCAGACGTTTTTCCCCATGTCACCCACTGGGTTGGCTCTATGCCCCTGAGGGCCGTGTTTTGCAGCCCCTCATGCTGCTCTTGCCTCCCATCTCCCACCTGGTGCGCCTCTTTGGCTCTCCCAGTGCCTTCAATGGTCCCACCTAGTCTGGCATCTTGAAGTGTGCTTGTCTCTCCAGCTCCCCTGCTTTGGCCACTGGCATTGGGATCTTCCTGCTCCCCTCTTCCCTTTCATCTGGATTCCCAGTCTTGGGGAGCTGCCTCCAGCTCTAGGGTCCTTTTGCCGCAGCCAGCAGTGTCTGTTCCGCAGTGTGTTCTGCAGCATCTTCCCCGTTGGGAGAAGCAGCCTCCGGCTCCTTTTGCCCCCTCAGGAGCTTCAGGAAGCCCTCTCCTGCTGGTGTTCCTGCCAGTGTCAAACTGCCTCCTCCCTCCTTGCCAGCAGCCCATTTTATTTCTGCCTGCCGGTGATTGTGGCTGATGTCATCAGCTGGCTGCAACTGTATAAAAGCATGGTTAACGAGCTACGCGGGTCCCTCCTCAGGCTCTGGCTTCGCCACGGGTCCTGCTTCAAGTAAGTATTTCCTTTTTTCTTTTCTTTTACTTTCATTTCCCTCTGAGGGTTCCTGCCCCTGGGGTTCCTCCCTGGCATCTTCCCTGTGACAGAGATAAAGGGATTTCAAGGAAGGGCATAAGAGGAGGAAACTACCAATTGTGCCAAATTAATTGAAGAGTACAGTGCAACCCAGATAAATGTTTGATGGTGCATATTTCTAAAAAATCCTCTTCCATGTGGTTTGAATAGAGGTTGTCATATCAGGGCACACATTTATCCTAGAGTGTGGTAGATCTTATCCAGTGCACCAAATGCTCTAATGGAAACTGGGTGCACAATGTTCTTTGGGTAGATGTGATATTTTTATTAGACCATATGAGTAGTTGGGGAAAAAAAAAGTTCTTAGCAAACTTTTGGGTGCAATCATCCTTCTTCATGCATAGGGATTCTCTGCTGGTCTGAGACTCCAAGGAAAGACCAGCAGAGACTCGTTATGCCTGAAGAAGGGTGATTGCATGCGAAAGCTTGCTAAGCACTTTTTTCTAACTACTCAGTTGGTCTAATAAAAGATATCACATCTACCTAAAGAACCTTGCCTGCCTATGTCCTTAGACCAACACAGCTACAACCAAAAACCCAGCTAATGGAAACTATGTACGTAAAATGAGATGAAAACTACATACCGGAATGAATAAATACAGTAATAATATAAAGGACAGAGACACATGAACATGAGTAGGAGAACAAGTCACAGGACAACCATTCTCTTTCTAACCTGACAATTCTGGTGATCAACGGAAATTTACAAAACACCTACAAGAGTTGGATCGGGGGTGGAGGGGGGAGGTAAATTTACTGGACACAAGAAACAGGGACTTAATACAGACATTGTCTTCATGGATCATTATAAACTACCTGCTAATCTCTGCAGTCCATGGTGCTCTACCATGTTAAATGCCCTTGTTCTTCTAGTTATCTGGTTATCCTTTCTACTGCATTTCTCATGTCTTTTGAATAATTCTGGTAAAGTTTCTTTAGTCTTTCTATAACCCTGACCCATTCCTTTAAGCAAACTGTGTGCATTTAGATATGGAGTTTTTCACAGACTATTCTATTAGTTATTCAGCCCAAGCTGCACCTGCTTCTTTCCCATCCCTGAAGAATACTTTGTTCTCAACAGTGTGTCTAAAGTTTCTCCCAACCATACAGTTAGTCAAATAAAATATATAACCCAAAAGTATCCTTGCCTCCTATGTGGTTGCATATAGCCAATACCTACTTGAAAAGTGAATATGGTATGGGCATGAGATCATCAGCCAGTGTGATTAAGGATATGGATTTACATTGGTTTCTACTAGCTAAAAGTTCTGGTACTCAAAAGAGATTTCCATAGCCCAGAAAACTAACAGAGAGCCTGCATGAAGTAGAATACATAGTAGAGAGAGAGAGAGAGAGAGAGAGAGAGAATCTGATCAAGCTGTGAAGAAGAGGATTGTCCTGGAAGTAAGAAGATGTGACCCTTGGGGGAAGATGATGTCCTTCAATAAACAAACAAAGAAAATAAAATGCAGGGAAGATACCTTTATGCTGTTCCCCATTTCTTTTTAATGTATATCTACTCAGTGCCTAATTTGCAAAAACATTTCAATATTTTCTTTCCACTGGGTGGGTCTACACAAGACTGGGTCACCGTAGCAACATGCTATGGCAATGTAGCATCATCAGGCACAAACTGTGACACTGCAGCTATGTCACCGTAGCAACATGCTCCCTCACTTTACCATGTTGCTACAGCAATGTGGAGGCTAAAAATAACCATGTACCACTGGCACAATGCAGTATTACTGTGCCGTCATTGATGCCAAAAGGAAGTACTAAACAACAGTCTAGTAACAATGGCATAGGGGCATGTCTACCCCTGCCTTTAAGAATAAGTTTGAATAAATCAATACCATAAACTGTAAGCTGTTAACAGGCAATGTAGTGATGTGCATAGACATCACTTAGAATGTTTTGGGTTAGACCATTCTGCAAAAGATAAATAGTTCATCATGTGAACAAGGGAAGTAGATTTTGTTCAATAATTATAGGCGTAAGGATAAAAGGAAGACTTCCATTCTTCATATTATGCATTGTTCTTTGTTAATGAAAATTAATTAAAGAAGAAATGACAAATAGTGAACTTAAGGTCTTAGATAAATGTTCTGTAGAAGTTTGATAAGAAATAACCTTACATCACCTCTCACTCCATTCTCTACCATGTTGGAGATGTGTTCTAATTTTAGGTTTTTATCACACACTTACACACACAAAGACTTCAATTTGCCATTTCAGTGCTGGCAGATGGAAAGCTGTGTGCATAAATTAAGATGCTTTTTTTTTTTAACTCCATACATCAGCTAATCATTCTCCAAGAGTCGCTAAATATAGACAGGCTATAGACAGTTACAATAATTTATTTGTCACAAAGCCAAATTTTAATGAAAATATTCTAGTGCTATATTCTGTATGACTGAAAAGTGGCCTTCTTTCACTTAATATAGAATGCATTCCATCATGGCCCTGATACTGTGCCCATTAAAATCAATTAATATTTTTCTTTTAGTTTGAAGGTCATCATTTTTGGTACACAGATGGTGCTATAAAAATCCTGGAATAGAAAAAAAATAGATAAAAAGCAGGAGATAAAACGTAGAAATAAGGTCTTTAGGACACAGAAGAGAATGGGAAGAAGTTGAGGGAGAAAATATGGCTGGTGATAGATCATTGTGGGTTGGCTACACAAGGAGCTTCTTGGATGCCTCAGAATCAAATGGAAAATAAATGGGCAACAGGTAAGTCATTAAAGATGTGTATCAGGAAATAACACGAGCTTGCATGGACAAAATCAGGGATGCAAAGATAAAAGAAGAGATACTCTTCCAAGGGAAGTTAAGAACAAGATGGAATGCTATAAATATGGTGGTCAGCAAAGAAGATGAAAGAAGCTGTGGATCCATTGATACATAGGCAGGGTGAGTTATCAAGAGAAGTTGTAAAGAAAGTGGATCTGCTCAACAGCTACTTTTCTTCAGTTTTCACACACAAACACTCATGCACACACAAACACACACAACTTTCGATTGATTTAAATAAATTTAAGTCAGCAAGGCTTGATGAATGTCATCCAACATCACTGCAGGAACTGGCAAAACTGATCTTGAAGCCCTTGTCAATCACATCTACAAAGGCAATGGATCTAGATGACTGGAAAAGGGCCAACACAGTGCCTCTTTAAGTAAAGCAAACAAGAAGGATTTGGGGAATTATAGGTTGGTCAGCCTGGGTGCAACTATACATGAGATTTAATGCACAGTAGCTTATTTTACTGCTCATTAAAGTGTCATGAAAAAAACTTGCTATTACACTAATACACAGTAAAATAAGCTACTGCACCTTAAGCGTCACCTAAAAATTGTGTGTTTGTTGTACTGCCCATTAGGGCAGCCTAATGCACATTAATTTAGTACCTCACATTGGAGGTACTAAACTTAATGCACATTAGGAAAAACACATTGATGTATGTGCAGATGCACCCCCTGACTTCAATACCAGGGACGTTACTGGAGCAAATTATCAAGAAGTCAGAGAAAGAGGCAAATGCTTGATTGAGGGGAAAAAAAAAAGCAAATGCAATTTGGGGCACCATTCACAGGAGTATTAAGTGTAAGACATCGAAGATGATAGTGCCATTCTCCTTGATCTTTATTATGCCTCAACTGTAGTATTGTGCACAGTTCTAGGTTCCATATTTTAAGAAAGCAGTGTAAAATTAAAGAGGATCTAGTGATGGGCCAGAAAAAGGATAAAGGTTTTCAAAAGAAATCCATATAAGGAAAAGTTTAGAGAAGTAGACTCATTCAGCTTACAGAAAAGGCAGGCAGAGTGAGCTGATAGCTATATTCACATATCTGAAGGGCTGCCATATAAAAAGAGAACTGTCTTTTTTCCTGCCGAAGAGTTCAAGACTTGCAGCAAGGGTTTCAAATTTGCTCAAAGTAGATTTAGATTAGACAGCATGCAAAGCTTCCATACTGTTAGAACAGTAAAGCAGTGTAATAGACTATCCAGGGAAATTCTGGAATATTTTTCACTGAAGGCTTTTAATAAGAGGCTCGATAAGCATTGGACAGATTTATTGAAGCTTAAAGGGCCAATATAACCTGGAGGAAAAAAAATCTCACTCCATTTGTTGAACTGACAGCAGCCAAAATTTGCATAGTTTTCTTACTAGAAAACATATCTAACTGGGACTGTAATGAAAAACAAGTTATTTTTTAATCTTGTATTTCTCATGAGTTCGGCTACAAAATTACAGAATGGATACCTAGTACCATGTGACAAACCTAATTTACTGGCCTCCGTATAAACACTGAGAAAAAAGTGTCAGTCTATCATTTTTTATCCCAAGTATAGGAGTTTGCTGGGATCTGGAGAGACCCCTGCAGAGGCAATTAAAGATTGTGCCTGAGTAGTGGCTGGTAAATACCAATGCTTGGAGCTGTGGCTATAGGGGTGGTTGGGGGCCACAGGGTCGCCTGTCATTCTGTGCTTTGAGCTTGGCAATGGTCAGGGACCAGAGAGTTGAGACTATGAGGGAGAAGCTCTGCAAAGGCCAGGGACCCAAGGGGCTGACTAAAGGCCAGAGACATGAAAGGCTGAAGCCATGAGGTTGATGCCTGAGCAGAGGGGCTGAGGCTGAGGGGCTGATGCCCAAGTAGGTGATGGGATTAGAACAAGAATTACAAGGCATGAATGTGACTATGGAGGCTGCTAGAGGGTAGGATGAGGGCCAAAAGGGCCATGGCTAGTGCTGAGGGGCAAGGGCCTGTGGCCCAGTGCAGGGACGAGTTAAAGAGGCCTGAGCCCAAAAAGGACTGTCAGAGAGGCCCAGAGTCCAAAGTTAAGTGAACCACTTTTGGCCTGGGACTGAGAACGAGAGGAAGAGTCTGGCTCAGAACAGGGACGAGCAGGGCCTCGTGAAGGCCCATGTTGGCCTCTGAGGGGAGTCTCCTCAACTGGCTAATCATCTCATTCATTGTAGCAGGTGAGAGAGCAGGATGATCTTCCCTAGAGTGGGACAAGCAAGACAAGTGGGGTTGCTAGAAGGCATCACAGCTAGCCTCATCATCGGATCCTGCTACAGGGACCTGCTGTGTACATCAAGACACAAAGTACATATCCAGACACTTAAGAGAAGCAATAATAGCATGAAGAAAAATGTCACTTCATTCCATTGATACATTTTGAAAACAGTACCTTGAAGTTCATCTCATTTTGTCCAGATTGGTAATTACTGTGTAAACTTAAAATAGGAATAAAATAATCTTGGTTTCCAGTAGGCAGATGCACAACAAATCTTATTTAATAGTCCTAGCAAATACAACTTATACTGCAGTAATATATTGTAAGATGAAATATTAAAAAAATATCTCATGATACTGGGAAATGTTCAAAGGAAATGGAAAATCTATAAGTATTAGTAAAATGGAAAACCTTGAAACAGTTAGATTGTGTTTATCAGAAGGGGAACCATATGACCTATTTGTATTTATCTTTGCATGATTTCACAGATACTTTAAGCCTCTAGAGGGGAATAACCTGACATAGAGAGACTTGACTGGGTGACATTTCAAAGATCTGAAAATGAAACAGCTGTTTCCCATCTCCATCACCGATGTGTTTAACATTACCACCTGTCTTACACCTTCAAAGGAGCATAATATAATGACATTTCCCATTTTAATGTGTGTTAAGAGGATTTCTTATTTTATCTATAGCAGTTTGATTGTTATAACTAATAATTGGCTTGTAAATGAGCCAGCCCTCACAAGCAATGTGAAAGCTGTTCCGTAAGTGCATTATGATAGTGCACTGCATGGCTTTATCTGATAAATCCATTCTGTGCTTTCCTGCTTTTACAGAAAAATCTTCCCATTTATTTTTTTAAAGGTGTAGTGTAAATAACGTCTTGCTTTTCATTGTATATATCAGTCCTCTTTTAAATCAAAATTGTTCCAACAATATAGACTTCGTTGTTTTTAATACACTATAATTCTGTATCAGATTATTTTACTATTTCTTTCTGTAGTTCTGAGTTCCACCAAAATCATTTTGTTCCAAGATTAGCGGTATATAGTTCTACAAACTCCTTTGCTTTCATGTTTTGCCTCAAGTAACTTACAAAAGTTTTTAACCTGGATTTAGAACTCATTTTTTTATTTCCCTATTTGAGCAGACCTGTGTGGATCCTCCGTGATTCCAGATCTGAGTGCCTGGAGTCTGCCATACTGTAGGGTTATGACTTTGTTTCTGGCATTTCACTACATATGTTACTCTCTTCCAAATGGGCCAGCCAAAAAAACACCTTACGAAGACACAAGCTTCAGATGCACAAACATATTTGAAATAAAGTGAAATAGTTGATTTGTAAAATCATCCCCCTTAATATAAATATTTGCTTTTACTTGACAAGAGTGGACTTGTTCAATTTTTGGCATTAATGACTTAAAACATGTCAACAGTTAGAGGCTGATCTATTTATTTAGACCTTTAGCTGTAAAGTCACTTAACAGGCAGAGAACTGTCAAAGAATAAGTACTTTTAATTCCTTGTTTTAACTAGTAGGATAGAGACTTCAAAGACAGTGCTTTATATGTGTGTAGCTAGAAAACAGAGATTTAATTCTTTGTATTCTTCCAACATGCATATATGAGACTACATAATGTGGAATTATCAAGTGGACTTGGGTGTTTTAGTCAATTGGACACTTTGGAGGTTTTATATATCAGAATTTCAGCATAGAGGGCTATGTCAAAGTATAAAACATGTGCCACAGACATTGGGTGGGCACAGAGATGCATTACTTTAGGGAGGTGGTCCTGGAGTAATTCTGCCCTGAATGTACAACTTTGCTTCTGCTGCTACATCCCTGAAGAAAGAGAAGCATGTTCTTTCCTCTCCCCACATAACACTACATGGCCCTACCTCTGCTCTATTCTTCTCTATGTTGTGTGTCAGCATAGACACAGAGGGGGCCTGGTAAATTTTGCTGTTAAATTTAAAATGAAAGAGAGAGGCTCTTCCCAACTTCTCTCCTTTGCCTACCCAACTCCTCATCCAGTAAAACACATAAACACCATTTTAAACAGTTTACTGAACCCAGTTTACTGAAATGAAACCAAGCTGTGAATGCCCTTAAATGTTTCGGATTTGATTTCCACTGAAAAGCTAAGTTGAGTTTTGTCCCAGGCAATTGTCTGCAGCATTATATTTCAATATTTTGGGAAAAGGCATGATCTTAATCCGTGGGATTAATAATTCCTTGTAACACCTGACAAAGAATTATTTGTACAGAAGTCTTGGTTACAATGAAATTACTATTTTCATTAGTATGTTGTTTCCATAGGCCGCTTGTACACATGACGGGGGCCTAGTTCCCTTAAATCAAAATGGTAGATTTTAATTGATGGGGTTTTAACTGTGAGGATTAAAACCACACAATTTCAAATTTAAGGGCTTCCATCACTGTTATGATGAGGGGGCCAATCCCTTTTTTTTCCACAGAGCCTGCCCGTACCTGGGGGGTGAGCTGCCCTGTACTGTGCAGGGCCTCGGTCCTTCCCTCCACAACAGCAGCACCCCCTGGGGCTGCCTAATCAGGCTACTAGTAAACCTGCCTCTGAGCTGGGGTAGCACCTGGACTGCTAGCAGCCTGCTTGAGTGGCCCAGGGGGTGCTGCCATAATGGAGGGAAGGAATGGGGCTACCCGCAGCTCCAACAACACCAGAAGCTTGCCCCCCTGGCTGTGGGCAGGCTCCACCAGGAAAAAAAGGGTCAGGCGCCTCACTGCTTTTTTTTCCTCCCCAGCAGGGCCTACCCATGGCTGGGGGCCAAGTTGCCAGCAGGCCAAGAAGCCCCCGAGCTGTACGGGTCCCTGGTCCTTTTCTCCATGGCAGCAGCACTGCCTGGGGCTGCCCGGGCAAGCTGCTAGCAGGCTCAGTGCTGTCTCTGAGCTGGGATAGCACCTGGCCTGCTAGCAGCCCACCTGGATGGCCCCACAGGGTGCTGCCACCATGAAAGGAAGGATTGTGGCCCCCTGCAGCTCAGACACAGCTGGCAGCTCACCCCCCCAGCTGCAGGAAGGCTCCACTGGGAAGAAAAAAAAAGGATTGGGCTCTTTTCTGCTTTTTCCCACCCCCTGTGGGGGCTTCCAGCACTCTGTGCACTGTCCCAGGTGCCTTCTCACCACCTGGGACTCCTCTGGAATGGGCTGGCATGATCCTGGGTCAGTGCAGAAAGATGGCAGGAAGGCGGCTGGGTGTGCTTCTGGCTGGAGAAGTGTAACAGGGGGCTGTCTCATGGACAATCAAATCTTTGGCTCGCCACCTGTCTAAGGTAGTCTGCCCACCTGCCTCTCCTACCATGACTTTGATGTATTTAATTAGTTGTTTATAAGGTGGGAGGTGTCCATTTACTGCTCTAAGCCAAGGGTGTAATACATGGCTCCAAACCTCTCTTTATACTGTGTCCCATGTCTCACAGACAGCATCACTATATGGCTCCAGGCCCAGACTGGGCCCCACTACATGCCCTACTGATGTTTGGAACCCACCTGAATCCCTTCTCCTCAGATGCTCTAATATCTACCTTCATTCTGGGCTGCAAAACTCCCTAAGCCCTTTCCCCTCTTGGCACTGGCCTCCTCCAGGACCTTTGGCTTCACAGACTCTGGCTTCACCTCTTGGTTAGTCAGGACTCCAGGCCTCTAGTCTCTGGCTGTCCCTTGTAGTGGGTGCTCTGGCCCTTCAACTGGTCTGGTCCTGGTCCCAGCATGGGCCAGTGAGATTATTTCATGTAGGTCCTGAGTTGCTCACCCTCTCACTCCTGTACAGGTCCACCTTCTTGGGCCCCTCTAAACACAGCTCACTATCACTAAGGCTGGACCATGCACAGTCTTTCAAGCCTGCCCATGTGAACCCTGCTCTGCACAGACTTCTCACTCTCACCCCTCCACAACTGGTGCCACTACACCACCGCCTCACCGGGGCTACTAGGCCTCAGTCCTCTGATAACATGCCTGGACCCCTCACCTGTCCCTTACTCACCAAGTTGTGGGGGCTGAATCTATACAGTGCCCCATACTCACCTTTCACTTGGAAGGCACTGGTGTAGCTTTTCTTGGGGATCACCCCAACATAAGCAGCCCCACCACACCATCCAACACTAGCAGGCTGTAGTTTTAGGTCATTTCCCAGGACCAGGAACTTCCTTCATCCCCATAGCTCCTACCCCATAACTCCAGGTGTTCTGAGAACAGCAGCTCCAGCTGGGTAATGTTACTCTGACAGCATCCCTGCAGCAACTGTCAGTTCAGCTTTGAGGGTCTGGGTTTATACTGAGGCTGCCCTGCATCATCTTCCAATCCAGGTGCCCTCCTCCCATGGTCATGTGACCAACTCATTAGATTCATAGATGTTAGGGTCGGAAGGGACCTCAATAGATCATCGAGTCCGACCCCCTGCATAGGCAGGAGGGTTCAGATGACCCCAGCTAGATGCATATCCAACCTCCTCTTGAAGACCCCCAGGGTAGGGGAGAGCACCACCTCCCTTGGGAGCCCGTTCCAGACCTTGGCCACTCTAACTGTGAAGAAGTTCTTCCTAATGTCCAGTCTAAATCTGCTCTCTGCTAGCTTGTGACCATTATTTCTTGTAACCCCCGGGGGCGCCTTGGTGAATAAATACTCACCAATTCCCTTCTGTGCCCCTGTGATGAACTTATAGGCAGCCACAATGTTGCTTCTCAACCTTCTCTTGCGGAGGCTGAAAAGGTCCAGGTTCTCTAGTCTCTCCTTGTAGGGCTTGGTCTGCAAGCCCTTAACCATACGAGTGGCCCTTCTCTGGACCCTCTCCAGGTTATCCGCATCTGTCCTGAAGTGCGGTGCCCAGATTTGCACACAGTACTCCAACTGCAGTCTGACCAGTGCCCGCTAAAGATGTCCTTACAAGGGGGCACCCAGATTTGAACCGGGGAGCCTCTTGATCTGCAGGCGAATGCTCTACCACTGAGCTATACCCCATCTAGGCTGTATTGTACTTCCCAGCTGCTCCACAGCCTGCTGAAACCTCTTAAAGTGGCAGGCACCAAAGGTCCCCTGCCACAAAAAGACAGTGGGGATGGTGCATGGGGTGCTAGAAGCCCGCCAAGCCCAAGCTTCCCCAAGCCTCCTTGGGCTTCCAGCACCCTGTGCAGCATCCCCACCACCTTCTTTGGCTTCCAGCACACCCAATGCCATCCTGCCACTACCCCATGCTGCCCCAGGGGCAAGCTGGGTGTGCTGGTGGCCAGAAAAGGTGGCAGGGATGGTGCACAGGGCACTGGAAGCCTGGGTGGGCTCAGGGGTGGATGTATCACTGCAATTTATGTAGCAAAGTAAAATACATCAAAATGTGTTTTAGTTTGCTGTATAACAAAGTCATTTAAATCACAATATATCACCACGCATGTGCAGTGTGACAAAATTAAATTGAAATATGCTGCCATACGTGTAACATGTGGCAATTAAACCTTTAGAAAAGGGCAACTGAACTACTAAAAAAGGGCAATTTTGTTATATGTACAAGTATCCATAGACACTCTAAAGAGAGAGAAATGTAAAATTGGACTGGAAATAAGGTGGATTAAAAGTTGCTCCAAATGCCATACTATTTTTCAGTCTACAGAACAATGCACTTTTAGCCTACAAAAAGAAAATTCAGTTTTCCTGGTTATACACATTACAAGTTAACTTGGAGAAATGGCAGTCACAGTTATATATCTCACCATTAATCCTTATACTGTGACACTTCAATATGAGGTGAGACTGTAGCAGAGATCATTTTTCTTATAATTGGCTCATAGTCTGTGCTCCTAACCTAATGACAGTGACATTGCCACTTAATATAATTTAGTACTAGCCCCTGCAATGTAACACTAACCAGAAAGGAAAGAAACTAAAGAGGTGACAGTTTAAAAAATTACAACAGTATAACAAGGATAGCTACAATAACTTTTTTTGTAAATCTCATTTTTAATAGCTTCATTCTTATAATCCTCCATTCCTTCTAACACTGCATTTCATTAATAAGTGCATTTTAGGGTGAGATTTTTCAAAACTGCATAAGGATTTTGGAGGTCAGACCTCTAAGAAAACTTTGGAAACCTAGGCCTTTTTATTCTGACTTTGTTTCCCATTTGTATATTGTTTAAGAATTAATCACATAGTTTTAATCTCTTTTTTAAAGAGTTATTTTTCTACCAATTATTTCTACATTGAATGATTTATGACATCTTCATTCCAATGTCTCTTATTTCTTTTTCTTAAAATCCTGTAGGAATTGGGCACCCAAATCCCGTATCAAATGACACACATTTTTTTAATATCTAAATATCTAAAGCTTTTGGTTGAAACTTGTTTTTTAAAGCATCATAACTTTTAAGGAGGAAAGAGGGAGACCCTAATTTTAAAAATCCTTTTCAGCTGTTGCTATGACTTCTGTAATGCTCACCACCATTAAAATATCACACCAATTATTATAGCATTTGGTATTTTAGCTTCAGTAGCAAATGAGCAAGTGACTTCATTTTGCCTTTAGTCTAGGTCACAAATATGAACAAAAGATAGATCTAAGTAAGCATCCCAGTTCTCAGGTAAGTGTCTAAAGTTATCTGCAAACAGAATTATCAAAGTATGAGTATTTCTACTTTGCCTCCATAATGCCCTCTCGACTGCTCCCAAAACATAGCCCCAATATATCTGTTCATGCCCCTCCTCTCAAGAGCTCTTGTTTTCTGATGGCAATCTTGAGCACTGAAAAAACAGTATAGTAATCCCACAGGCTTGAAGTATAAGAGTGTTTTACAGTTAGGAATAGAGCAGAGAGAAATTATAGAATTGTCTTCCTTCAGTATGCAAATGCCAGTATCAGCACTTGTATCTCTTTCAGGATGAAAACAAAGCTGAAATATCAAATTTTCCCAGAAGTTATTAAATAGTCCTAAATCAAAAAGTGGTGTGTGACATGTTAAATACAACCCAAAGTTTTCAGTTTAATTCAGTTAAAAAAATTATACATAAACCAGTGCAAGTGATCAAAACCTGGTTCAAATCTGTAATACAACAGAAGTTCAGTGCACATAAACTGCTTTCAAAATGTCTGAAAACCAGTTTAAAATACACCTACAAGAATGTAGTATCAGATTTAACTGATTTAGGTTAAATCTGTTTATTGAATTTCTGTCCCAGATCCTCTCCAGATTCAGGTTAACTCACAGGTCTCCAGCATCCCAGGATCCCACGGTACTGTACACCTCTCCCACAACCCTGCCCCCCACACCCTACCCTCTTGCAGGTGGGCTGGCTAGCCTTGGCCCAACCTGTCTGATCCAGCTGAGCAAGTGAACATGTTCTAGCCTCTCCTCCACCCCCCCAGTTTCTGGCCTGGATGACTGCAGGCATGTGGCTGCATTTCTGGAATCAAAAGTGAATGTCTGTTCACTTGCTTATCAGGTCAATCTACACAACTTTGACTAACCTGCAAAAAATGAATTGATTCAGATGGTCTGTTTGGTTGTCTGTACTTAGTCTTTGTGACCCATGGCACAGATCAAAATCTCCCATGATTCAGTGGTGTAATTCATTATAGGAGTTCACTATAAATGTTGGACAGCAATGAGCCCATTGCACATCATGGGATGTATAGTTTTGTCAAGGATCAAGACTGGAGTCATGAAGCACCTGAGCAGCAATTCATATGAAGCATCTTAGACATATTTGATGTTGGGCTAACTCAAAACAAAATGTTTAGGCAATTTTAAATAGTCTTAAAATACATCAGAAAATTAAAAAAAATCAACAAAACTGAAATTTTCCTAATGGTAAAACTTTTGTTACAGAAGCAGCACATTTCATTAAAAGAAAAAAAATATTTGGAAAATTCCTGGACAGGTCTTAAAGGTGTAAGAGGAGGATGGTTTTTGTAAAATATTTAATATACATAGAAATTGTTTAGGTTTGATGCTGCTTATTTGTTCATGTTTTCTTCTTGCTCATGCATAGAAAAGAAATTCTATTCGGGGGGTTTCCAAACTAATGACAATAAAGATAAACTGCCTCTTTTTCTGTTTCTTATGAAGGAAGTTATAATAATTTGAATGGGCTGATGCATTTCATTGCAACGTAGTCAGAAGAAGAAAAAAGTATTAATCAAATGACGACAAAGCAATCTCACTGAAACTGTGTGAAATGTCAAAGTTTTCTTTGTCACTAAGTGGGATATATACCGAAGTGAACTAGACCATATCTGATTAGATTCAGAAATAATAGCTATGATGTTTCCTCTATATTCCCCACTCAGATTCAAACTAGAACAAATGAATTCAAGGACTCCAGAAAGAGAAAATAATTTTAATAAGTAATACAGAGAGATTAGAGATTCAGTGAAACAATTCAAGCCTCATATTTCAGTTCTAGTAGTAGAACTGTCCAGTCACAAACTGCATGTAAAAAAGAAGTGATTACTCATTGAATTTGATTATGGGAATGATTTACAATTGCTCCAAACTAAAAGTCTTTTCTAAAAATACATCTGGATCACTTTTCTTCCTTATTTTTTTCTATAATAGGTTATCTGATTTTTTTTTAAATTGGAGGGATGACATTTATTATTCCAAGTGGTAGCAACAGTTGGGTGCTTTGTTCCATTCTCCAAAATGGGATTTTTGTGGTGCCTAGGCCTTGGATTGACCTCTATGGGTGTGCCTACATGAGACAAGTTAATGCATATTAGTCTAATTTAGTGCTCAGTACAGGCACATGTCTACAATGCACACCTTTACTGCAAGGTAAAAATGGCTAATCACGACTAAATTTGATACCTGCAAATGCAGGTATCAAATTTAGGCATGATTAGTTAATGCACAATAACGCACATGTACACATGACCTGGCACTAAAGTTAGTGCCGGGGTCTGCCCAGGCACTAGGGGGCCAGTCTGAGCCCAGTCCCAGGATTCCTGGCTGGCAACCTCTCTTGCTCCAGGGCTGGGCTGCTCCCTGGCAGCTCCTAGATGCAACGTATAAAAGCCTGTAGTCATTTTGTGCCTTGGGATACACACACTAGGAAGCCTGAGGGAGCCTTTTCTGTGTCCAGAAGCCCAGCAGGACTTATGTGCCCCACTGGACAGGCCACAGACTGCCTCTGTCTGGCCTGTTCCATCTGCAGAGTTGCTAATTGGCCACAGGTATGTGTTGAAAAGGGCTGCAGCTTGCTGCACCCCTTGCCCAGTCCTGAGATCCCCCAAGGGCTTCTGGCTGGCTGTCTCTGGCATGAGGGCCAGCCTGTGCAGTGTCTCTTTGCAGGTGTTGTGCTGAAGTGCCTCTGCCACACAGCTCCCAGTCCCTAGCTGTGCCCTTCTGCTGAATGCTCCTGAGCACTGTCCAGGGCTGGCCATGCAGGGACAGCCTCATGGGATCCCAGAGGACCCCATGGCACAGGACATCCTTCTTCTCATCCTCCCCATTGTTCCCCAACCCTGACCATGTATGTTTGCTGAGCAGAGTGCCAGAGACCCCCAGTGGTCCCAGGAGGAAGTTGGCAGCCCCATGGCACTCTGGAGCCATGCTGACATGCAGAGGCAGTTCAAATGGGGCAGGTGCTCTAATGTCTGCATTTATTAAGCCCTGCCAGGTCACATGCATGAGTGAGGGCACTCCCAGTCAGTGTGGCACTGCCACATTAAGGTCAAGGCCTTGTGGGCACAGTGGATGGCTGTGAAAACTACAATCATTAGTCTGGTCACGCCCATAATACCATGGCCTTTATGTGGGAGCGGACCTATATTTTGGTGCCCTGGGACCCAGGCCACATCCCTGGAAGTGTCATCAGCAGGGGTGGCTTGGCTGAACCTTCACCCCACCCTGACCTCTCCAGTGACATGTTACTGGAGGAGGGGACCTCAGGCCTTCAGCCCCCCCCCCCATCCTCCTCCCCAGTTGCTGCATTCAATGGCAGCTCAGGGAGCCCTGTCCAGCAGCTGCCTCACCCTCAGTACATCTCCAGACCCCACCATGAGGAGCAGCGGGTAATGTAACTGCTGGCCACTGTGGGCCATAATTCAAGGATGGTGTTTGGAAAATGGCCTCAGTTGCATGTCGAGTGGGGCACTGAGTAGTGACACCAACCCAGACACTCTCGGGGAGGCCAAGTGTGAGAGGGGAAAAAAGCGCGACAAGTAGTAGGTGAAGAAAATTCATAAATTTACTTACAAACCAACAAGATGATTAACGAGTTGAATACTATTTACAGTGGCAGGTAGACACAGATGACGTGGTACAGGTAGAAAAACGAACAACTGATGGGTAGCGGCGAGTAACAGGAATCTAGCTAGAGGCCTAGGGGTCTGTCCAGACAAGACAGGTGATCAGGCTGTCTTCCTGAGTTCGGGAGCGTCTGGGGACCCTACGCTGAGGCGCGCAGTCCCCTTTATAGACTCCCTAGCCAATCAGGGTCCCCCCTTGATGGAACATTCTGGAGGCCTCAGCATGCTGGTCCGGCCAGTCACACTCTAGGGGCAACTTCTGATTGGTTAGGCTACTAGCAATCACGCACTGGCCACATGATAGTGCAGGTTAAGGTAACATTCCTCTGCCACTGCATCACCGAATACCAATCGCGGGTAGCCATGTCACTTAATGTCTTAACCAACAACCTGGTGGAGTCACATCACCTCCTGACATGCCCCCTTGACTACTGCCAGATTGTTATATGATTGAACATGGATACATCGTTAATTTATCTAATACTGGTCATAGACACACACTCAAAGTTCTCGTCTTCAGAAGGATTAGGTATTTGAGTGTAAACTAAGGCTGATAGTGTTAGGACTTTCTTTTTGATTGAATCAATGACACAACATCCTACGCAAACACACAGTAAACAACTGAATAGAGGTATTAACAGGGTTAATAATGGGGCGAGTATGCGCATTGCTAACGAGGAAAAACTCCAACCAAAACTAGAATAAAGGTCCGCAAGCCAACCACTGCTTACTTTCGCTATGGCATTAGCACCTTTAGCAGCCTTTTTAATTAACTCCAGTTGAGCTGTTAGTGGTATGGTCACATTAGGAATTGAAATACAGCAATACTCATCAGATAAATTTAGATATTTGCATACTTCTCCATTATGAAGTAACATAGCATCTAGGTCAAGTTGATTTTGCAAGGTCATCCTTGAGGTTTCTTGTAACTGCTTGTTTAGCAGGAATAGAGCTTCATTGGTGGCATTGAAGCGTATTTCTACTTCCTCTGCTAATTTTACTGTGGCCTCCCAGGCTCTCATGATTCCTACATACCACACAAAAAATCCTTCCATTACCCATTCAAAACGTTTGCCTACTTGTTGGCTATAGGTCATTCTGGACCAAGTGGTGGCGGAGCGTTTTCCCCTGGCCTCAGTGTGTGTGAACCAGGGAGTGTTTGGGTTGGAAGTGTTTGTGGCAAGAGGTGGGCAGAGCTCCACACTGGCAATAAAGCAAGCCCCATCAAAGTGAGCAAGTAAAGCAGTATATAGTACACCGTTGTTGCATGCCCACATAAGTCCTTGGGGTGCATTGGTCGGCAGCCCCTTTCTACGACACCAAGGGGCCTGGATTCTAGGTGTGCAGTAGGGGTGTGTTAGGTTGCGGCTTTCTAAATGCCGCACTTGCGCTTGTCTCAATGGGAAGAAAGCACTTAGCAGCTGATGTTTCCTGTCGAAAATAGTGAGATTTACCCCTCTGCTTACATTCCACCCTCCCTCTGGCATGGGAGTGCTATTAAGGAAAAGGAACCATGAAGGCTGAGGACCATGGTAGGAATTGTACTTGATCTTCATCGGTGCCCCACTTCCGAGCCCCCCAGGGGATACGATGACAATCAATTGGCTCTACTTTGTTACTCCCTAGTCCCCCGCTCCTACAGTTTAGGCTAGACATGTTCTTCTTTGTTATTTGACCTGACGGCCAGTAGTACGTCGTCATTCTACCCCTGCTTATGTGTGTATAGTTGGGAAAAGAAACTATTTGGCAACCTGGGCAAGGTATGGGACCATTGACTCCACAAATAGAGGTTCCACACAATGGTCCTCGTACCTCAGA
>NW_005842731.1:762578-763211 GCF_000455745.1 Alligator sinensis | reverse complement strand
TGAGATGGTGGGTTTGCATGCCACTTGTGAATTTGTCCCAAAAGGGTCGGGACTACTACTGCACTTATTGGTATCGGCCATACCCAGTTGTTAGCAATTTGGGTTTGGTCCGTGCATGTTCCCCCACTCCAGACGGGATGTCTCATCAGAGTAGTGGCCTCCTCCATATTGAGCAATTCGCCTCCTTGATTTAATACGAGGCGCCCCACCCACATTACTGGGGTCTCCTCTGGGCTGATTTTTGTCTCCCTGATTAAATCTTACATCTCCCCCCTTGTCCGGGTCTGGTAGACTGCAACCGTCTGGGTTACCTCACCCTCCACCGTTGTTTTGACTGTAGCGATTGGATTTACTTGGAGGTGGGGGCACTTGCGGTGTCAGCCTTCTGGGGAAGACTGGGGTATACTGAGGGGATTTTGTATGGTGGCGGTGAGGGAGGTGGTGCTAGAGGGTCGGTGATTGATCCCTTTGTTAACACCGTAGGGGGGTGCTGAAGCATTATTCCCTACATTTCCCGGTGAGATGGTAGGGGGCGCTACAGGGCCGGCGTTCTCCTCCCCTCCTGGGGTGATGTCACTTACCCCTCCCACCTTGTGAGTTGCTTCTTCCTCACCCGCCTTATTTTTCTCCTCC
>NW_005842731.1:743527-761795 GCF_000455745.1 Alligator sinensis | reverse complement strand
TGTCGAGTGGGGCACTGAGTAGTGACACCAACCCAGACACGCTCGGGGATGCCAAGTGTGAGAGAGGAAAAAAGCGCGACAAGTAGTAGGTGAAGAAAATTCATAAATTTACTTACAAACCAACAAGATGATTAACGAGTTGAATACTATTTACAGTGGCAGGTAGACACAGACAACGTGGTACAGGTAGAAAAATGAACAACTGATGGGTAGCGGCGAGTAACAAGCAAGGTGTAATCATGAAGGTCGACTGCAGCCGAAAATACTATCAGTACAAGTATGATGCCTAGTTGGGCAACACAGGGTGTTCCGGATAGCATGTGGTCTAGTTATAAGCTGTGGTAGCCTATGCTAGGAATCTAGCTAGAGGCGTAGGGGTCTGTCCAGACAAGACAGGTGATCAGGCTGTCTTCCTGAGTTTGGGAGCGTCTGAGGACCCTATGCTGAGGCACGCAGTCCCCTTTATAGACTCCCTAGCCAATCAGGGTCCCCCCTTGATGGAACATTCTGGAGGCCTCAGCATGCTGGTCCGGCCATTCACACTCTAGGGGCAACTTGTGATTGGTTAGGCTACTAGCGATCACACACTGGCCACATGATAGTGCAGGTTAAGGTATTCCTCCGCCACTGCATCACCGAATACCAGTCATGGGTAGCCATGTCACTTAATGTCTTAACCAACAATCTGGTGGAGTCACATCACCTCCTGACAGCCACCAACAGCACCAACTTCTCCCTGGGGGCGGGGACCTGGCCTAGCACCAGCCCACCACACACTGTGGACCATGGACACCAGAAACAGCTGGGCCCAGACACATGGTAAGTCCTACACTGCAGGATGGCCCTCCCAGTTCCCACCCCTGCTCCTGTCTCTGGTCTCAGCCCCAGCCCCTGCCCGTAGCCCTGGCCCCTGCCCCCACTCTCTGCCCCTGGCCAGCCCACACACCCTTGGGCTGGGTTCCTCCCCACTACAGGATGCAGGGAGGTGGAACATAGTTCATAACTTTATTTAGAAGCCTGTGTCACTGCAGCTTGGGGCAGGGGGAGCAGGGTGGTCTTGGGGCACATCCAGCCCCTCACCTGCATTGTCCAGGAGTCCTGCATGCCTTAAGCATGGGTGCCATGGGCTGGCTGGTAGTGCAGCAGAGCAGTTCACCTGAAAGGGAATAGGAGTGTTTAGTGGGGTCTGGAGCCACAGAAGCAGGTACTGCCAGCAGCCTGACATGTCCCATCCTCTGAAGCAGGTGGGAGAGGAAGGATGCCTGCAGGCAGCACCCAGCAATCCACCAGCCCCAGGGGACCAATGGGGGTGGTGGATTTGGCTGGAAGCTGCCTGGGCCTATCTCTGCCCAGCTGACTTACCATGGTCCCTAAGCACTCATGCATGGCCAACCCCAGATCTGAGCCTGGGCAGCACACAGCACCTGGTGCAGAGCATCTTACCTCTGAAATGTTTCAAACTCACAAAAGGTTTCTGTCTCTTGCCTCTGCAAAGCCAACATCTGGATATGGGGAGACCCCAACAGCCCCAGCGGGGATACAGGCCCTGGGTCACCACCACCCACTGTTGGAACTGTCTGGATGCACCGGCTGTGCCAGTGGTGCACCATGGACTGGACCTTCTTACTCCAGTGGTTGGTGGGGGTGGCAGAGGACTGGGAGGCACAAGAGCAGGCTTGTAATGTTGAGAATGTTGCCCAGGTGGAGGCACAGAACTGGGCACAATGCAAGCACTGGGCCTGAATGGAGGCCCTGGAGTTGGAGTGCCTAGAACTGCTCTAGTAGCAGAGGGTTGCTGACCACCGGGTCCTGGACACCCTCCTGGGTCTGGTGGCTACATTCATGCCCTCCACCTGGCCACCACCTATAGCTCTGCAGGGTCTCTGGGTTTGACCTGCCACCCCACAGCAGGCCCCCATCTGGCTTGGGGAGAAACTCCTTGGGTGCTTCCTGCCGGCCAGACCCCCTGACCCGGTCCCTTCCAGGGCCCCACCACACTCCCCCACACCACACACCTGAAGACCCAGCTGTGCATGAGGCTACCACCTTATGGGGTCATTACAGCCCCTGGACCCTCCAGGGAACATTGCAAGGCTGGGGTGCTGGGCATCTGCCCTGGGACTCTGCCCCCTAGGCCCCCACAGTCCCCCAATCTGGACTCGAGAATGAAAAATATTGTAAATAGCTTTCTGTTTGTAAATAGTGTTCTCCATCTGTAAGCAGGTTTTTTTATGCTGGGTGTGGAGGGTGGTGGAGGGGCTTTGTTGGTTGATGGGGGTGGGGATTCTGTTTGTTGAGGAGGCTGGGGGGAGGGATGGGGTGGGAGTTGCGAGGGTAATAACTTTTATTTGTTTCAACCATATACATGTCCTAAGAGTGGTGCTGAGGATGGACAGGGAGTAGCGGGGGTGTGGGCAGCAGGGCAGGTGGTCTGGAGCAGGGAATGCAGGAGGAGTGGGTTGGCTAGGGCCTTCTGCAGATGGTGCTGGCAGCCATGTGTCTGGAGGCTGGAGTTTCCCTGGTGGTCTCAGGGGGACATGGCTAGACTGGAGGGAACTGGCACTAACTTTAGTGCCAGTTGCCTGCATGTGTACATACCTGCCAAAAATCAGTTACTTCACATTAGGCTAATGTGCAGTAACTTTAATCAGAACTAGTTGCATGCCCTACATGTATGAATTTCAACCTTTCAGAAGTTCTAAGAAAAAAAGTGCCACATCTGGGCTGTTGACATCATGTCCTCAAACTGTCTAATTAATATTCCACTATATCAGGGAAACCATGCTTCTGTGTATATTCTTACTTGTAGATAGTCTTGGGAAACATGAGATTTCAATATATTTCAGAAGTTGGTTGCAGACCATTTCATTTTTAAAATTAAGTTATATTTAACAAGGTATGACCAAAAGCAAGGAAATTCGTCAGCATGAGTTACTCATAGTGGAGGCTGGAGGTGAGAAGGTAGAAAAATATTGGGACCAAACTAAATGAAAAGCTTCACAACAAAGGGAAGATGCATAGGCTCTTTCCTGCCACAGACCTGGAATGGGATTTTTTACAAGGGGAGAGGGGCAGGAGCTACATAAAACATTTATTCATAGTAGAAAGCTCATTCACTATGAATGGCCAAACAGACATTATAATCATAACAAAACTTAAAAAAAATAAAAATTCAGAAAAACACTGTACAGAATAGCTCTGTTGTATATTAAAGTAGAAAATTTGCAGTCCATATATGAAAAACACCTTTTTGAAGACTTTCCAAATGGATATGGAATTCTAGATTTTTTATGAAGAGCTTTGTTTTCATTTAGGCACCAAAGTGAATTATGGATTTTATTAAGAAATGACCTAGTGTATCAATCACTTTTTGAAAATCTAGTCCTTGTATACATACCCCAAAAATGCCAAAGACTAAATAAACCAAATGTGGATGCTGATGACAAAAAAAAAAAAGAAAAAAGAAAAGATCTTAGTATTGCAGTCATCAGTGGCAAGTGGCCTTGAATGGATATTTATTTGGTACCCCATAAGGTACATAAAAATTGTCTATGTGGTACTAGTTAATTCAGCTGTCTACTGTAAAGCTGGAATTCTGTTAATAAATTATGACAAATTCAGGTTTTTCCAGATACATGAATGGCATAGGTCCCTTCACAGATTGTGAATCTAGTCTACTGAAAAGTGTAAAAGAATGTAAACACTACTGGAAACCCAGGCTGTAACCTGGTGTTGAGTTTTCAGGATGAGCCCTTGCTGATTCACTTTTGCACTGCTTTTTTAAAGAGGCTGACATAACTCACTGGTGAAAAGGGAAGCTAGAACTGCCCATCTTCAGGGTATAGGGGAGGATGCCGAAGTCACAACCAAGTCCGAGGCAAAAGGGGGATGCTGGAATTGATTTGGCTTCAGGTGTCAATATCATCAAACCCTAATAAAAAATTATACCCTGACCCAGTATATTGACTAATTTTGAAACAGATCACCATGATCTGCCACCAGATCACATGCAGTTTTATCACAATGGGGGTGGAGATATTCTAAGACACTTCTACTATTTAATTAATATTTTTTTATCCACAGTCAGTTTGGGGATGCATTGTGATTGACACCTCAAAAGCATGTTGTACGTGCCTACAAGAGAGAGCTTCCACTCCTATCTGAATCAAGAGGCAAATGATGAGAAGACTGAGTAACTTGGGTGAGATCACCAAATAAGCCAATGGCAGAGCCAAATATAGTCCCATTTATCTGTCCACTTTATGATACAGTGTTAAAAATCACACATATTTAAAATGAGTAAATTAAAAGTGTTACTAGTAAAAAACCCTTGCTAACATTTCAGGGACTGATTTTCCTATATAGTTCTACTTGTTTAAATTCCAGAATCTCCTCATCTATACTCATTACTGTTATGAAGAACATTCATTTTAAAAACCAAGCCATTTTTTTAGTAATAGGAAAGATTTAGAGCTTCTTCAAAGTTTGGAATCTGTTTGTCCTATATCTCTGTTACTTAAAAATGGATTTGAAGCTGAGAGACAGTTCGTCAAGTATCTGCTAAAAGCAAAGGTTTAAACTCCTGGATGGTGGTACATATAAAAGACAAACAATATAAAAGTAAGCAGCCTACAGCTGCAGGGGTAGCAGGAATCACGTCATCCAATTCTAATAAATAAAAAGATAACACAGGGAATTGAAATATCCAGAAGTCAAAATAAAAAATTAGTGGTTCCCACAATAGCTGTTACTCATTTGTGCATGTGCAAAATACTTGGTATTAACATCTATATGGAAAATAATCTCTGTCTTGCTATAATTTTGGCATCTGGCTATTATATTTTCTAGAAAAACCATCATAATGACATTTCTGAGATTCTTGGTTTTCCTCAGAAGTGAAAAATTGTGACCCCATGGTTACAGCATACTTCTAAGATCAGAAAATCACAGTTATTTTACTAAAATTGGTGTTGAATCTTGGAGAACTCATTTGTCCTTCAGTACCCCTTTCTGTAAAATTTGCTTGTGTATTTCTTTATTAGATTTATATCCTTCCCTGTCCAAAAGGCTCCGAGCAGCTTACAAAAAGCAAACAACCCACAAACACAAATCTCCAAATAATATCCAAAATCCAAGAATTCCTACATCCACACCACTACCTCCCTGCCTAAACCCCCACACAAGCAAATGCTCCCACCAATCCCAATCATGCCTGCCAACATAATGGCCACAAGCTAGCAGAGAGCAGATTTAGACTAGACATTAGGAAGAACTTCTTCACAGTTAGAGTGGCCAAGGTCTGGAACGGGCTCCCAAGGGAGGTGGTGCTCTCCCCTACCCTGGGGGTCTTCAAGAGAAGGTAAGATAAGCATCTAGCTGGGGTCATCTGACCCCAGCCCTCTTTCCTGCCTATGCAGGGGGTCGGACTCGATGATCTATTGAAGTCCCTTCCGACCCTAACATCTATGAATCTATGAATCTATGAACTGCTGCTTCATCCAGGTACAAGAAACCTTTTAGCATTCTCTTGCTCTCCTTCCACTCATACTCACGCCCTTGTGCCAGCCCTAGGGGAGATTACCCCACCAAAATGGATAAAATTTCTTGCTCTTTATTAGAGGGGTGCTGAGAGCCTTTCTTTAACAACATTTGTAAATAATTGTATAACAAGCTTTGCAGAGAAGTCTCAGATACACAACAAGCAATCAGACTCTACCATGTGTTTGGGCAATTTTGGAGTCCAACAGTCAGCCTAATGTCATGAAACATTTTTTGTGAAATTTAGTCTACATATTTTCTTGCTCATTATTCCCACTGGATTAATAAGCATGATCTAACTTCTTATTGGTAAGAATCATCTCAAGTAGCAAATCCATAGAAAAACTGCTTATTTTAATGTTTCCACAGCATCAAGAAAATACATTGTAATTAATATGAAAGCAAATGTTGCAATTCCTGAGCATCTACTGAGACCTGTTTAATTTCTCTGACTCTCCAGCTCCCATGCTGACTGACCCTAATGATGGCATTTACTATAAAATCACAAGTGTTTTTCTTCTAGAAGTCCTGCCTGGCCTCTGGAGTGCCGAAAAGCTCTAGTGAATATATTAAATTTAACAAGCAGCCGTATCAATTGAATGTCAGTGAGCATGAAAATAGCTAAAACAACCTTCTATATTGTTCATCTGCATTAAGCTTTTAGCCCTTTGACTTGTTTTTTACATAAAAAAGATTGGGTTTAAGATTACTTATTACTTTTTCTCCAAAACTAGTTAAAAATTAGAAGATGGCAGCCTCTTTATTTAGTTATTCCATTGAGAATCAAAGGTTTTTAATTGATCTGAGGTCTTGTCTTTTTACTGTGGGTTTTGTAACTGCTACTTCATTCTGTCTGAGATACAGCCAGAATACTGCCTGGACCTGTTCTAAGTAAGAAAGATAAAACAAGTATTTTTCTATTAGTAGCAGCTGCCTTCAATTCATGCTGCTCCCTTCATAAGAGTGACACCAAATCCTTAGCCCATATGTCTCTACAGAAAAAAAAAATTCTTATCTTGATATTTTCACTTAGTTTTTTGTGTATTTTTTTCCTCTTGTGCTATCCTTCTTCAGTGACATGTTTTTAGTTCCTTCACATTTTGTCACATTTAACCATTACTGTTGGGGCAATTTTTACAGTGCATTATTCAATAAGTTTCTTGTCAGTAAGCTGGTTCCATTGTGAGACCAGAAGAGATAATATCTCAGTAGTGTAACCCGGGGGGAGAGGAGGGGCAGAGAAGGTGCAAACAGGGCACTAGACTTGGGCAAGATTCAGAGGGCATGCCAGAATGGTATCCTCCAAGGAGCCCATCCTGCCGCCTTGGGGAGCTTGCACTGAAAAACTGTGGCAGCCCTGAATGAGCAGCAAGTGCTTGCGACTCCCCCCTACTCCTCCAATGACACCCAGAGTGCCAAGATTTCAAGTCACACCTCTAATATTTCATTTAACTAATTTGGAATTGCAAATCAAAATTTTGCAGGGACAATCACTCCTGTTAATACAGGGGTGCTTCATTCCACAGAGAGGTTCACAATGAAGGTAAATACTTCATTTCTAGGTGTTGAGTTCTGACAATGGAATGCGCAGGATTTCTGTGTATAGGAATATAGTACTATCCTATTAATTGTTTGAGACCTCTAAAGGTACTCCTTTCCATATTTTAGAAACCTGCATATTGGGGTGTATTCAGTAAATTGGAACTGTTGGATCCAAAATAACTGTGTATCTTCTTCATATGGATTGAGCAAAAATCCAAGTGAGAGAAATAAAACTACTATATCAATTCTTATTTACAAACATGTATAATATAGAGTACATTTATTATTAAATAATCTGTGAAGTATTGTTTATGAACATTAGATCAGGCATTGTGATGCTGTATATGCACTATAGCTATATATAGTTGACAATAACATGTTCCTAAGATTATTCTAAATCTGTTGCAATTAAAATTTTCAGTGTTTTTGATGAAAACTTTTGATAAATGGTAAGCTGTGAATGTTTTGTTTAATGAATTTAGACTGGATGAGTGTCATATGCAAGTAAAATGGTTGTCCTTGAGGTCTGCAGTATTGAAGGCTAGATTGCTTTAAAACACTGTCTCAAGGAAAGCATGTACTTGTAGGTGAGGTATTTGTGACATGCACAATTCAGCTGAACATTATTCACAATTTTGTCAACACTTTTTCTGAGTATTTGAAGAGGTTATTTAAGAACTCAGAGAGTGGAAAAATGCCTCTTTGAAACTTAATAGATGTGCAGAGAAGAAAGTTGAAAAGTACTGTAAATGATAGATTTTTATGGCTTACAGTGAAAAATGCTGCTGTAGAACTCTGCCCAGAAGGGAGGGGAGGGGTGAAAAAGGATTTTTTTTCAGGATGTAAATGGTGCTTTGTCTGACTTAACCAAGGGGTTTAACTTTGTAGGCTGGGCTTATTTTTTTCTGCTTTTTTTATTCTTCTGTTTATTGTTTGCTGTACTCCTGTGCAGGAAAATATTACCGTGAATATTCTCTTACATGGCATGGAGAGCTTTTCCTGTAAAAAATTCTAGAAAGATAATAGGAAAAAGGGATGGGGAAATTAATGGGAAATGGCACAATTAAATTCTGCAGGAAGTATCTTCTTCTCCACGGCTGTATTTAGAAAAAACATTCCATAAAGAAAACACTTAAGTATATACTTAAGGATCTCAACAATTAGTGAGATTTAAACCAGTTCTTAAGCCCTGTTCATCATAGGAATTTTAAGCATGGACAGAAGTTGCACATACATCGGTGATTGGAAACTGGTTCAAATCTGTAACACTGAAGTTCAGTGCACATAAACTGCTTTCAAAATAGCTAAAACCACCTTAATATAAACCTGGATGAGTGTAGTATCAGACATAATTGAGCAGGTAGGCAAGCTGCAGTGGCCCCTGGCTTCTGGCCTGGGCCACTGCAAGCCTGTGGCTGCACTTCAGGAATCAAAAGTGAATGTCTATTACTTGCTTATTATTTTAATCTATGCAGATTGGACTAAACTGCAAAGATTAAATCAATTCAGCCTTTTTGACTGTACATAGCCTACGCATTTCTCTCTTAGCTGGTGTCCACTAGCACATGGACCTTACAGTTCTTGAATCTTTTAACATGGGGAAGCTAGTATTTTTCTGCAGACAGGTCAAGTATTTAACTAGCACAAAATTATCTTTCATGAATTTCTTAGGAATATTAAGAAAATAAATGTAACGCTGGTGAAAATTGCTTATGAAATTATGCTTATTTTGTGGATGTAGAGAACATTAAAGTAGCAATATAAGATACTTCATGCTATTGCACAAATATTAATCTTCTAACTGGTGCTCGTCTCAGTAGATGAAGATGTTAAATGGTCTTCACACACACTAATTAATTTGCTTCTGTACTAATACCGCCAATTAATGTTAACTATGGTGTGTATGGGACTGGGATGTATATTCCACTATTCTTTTTTTTGTAAAACAAATAATTCTGATAGCATTATTTAACATAACAAAAGATACTTTTGGCTAATAAAACTGTACTTTTATATAGTAATCACCATATAAAAGTGTCATTTGTACTTTATCATACAAGCAACTATTTTCTAGTGGTTTAGTAAGTCTCTGACTGTCATGACAACATGAATAATGGCTTCATTTATTGGTGGCAATTAGAGTTCAATATTATCCCCATGATTTAAATGAGTAATCATAATCAGCTACTACATTTATACAGATTGTTTCTAAAGTAATCATAACCAAGTTACTTATCACTGGTACCTGTAAACTTAAAAATGGAATTGAATTAACCCAAATGTCACTGACTAGGTATTTCACTAAGTATATTCTAGTCATATTATAAAAATGAAGAGAAGTTAGACCTGTTAATTCAAAGAGAATATACTGACATTCTGAAATTCTAGGATGTATACACTCAAACACCAGCCAAGATACTAATTTTATGTATCACATACATGATATAAAACTGAGATTTGGAAAATTTAGGTTTTCTGTATCCAGCTTGGTCACAAATTTCTGGTGTGCATATGGGCAAATTGCTCGATCTGTGTCTTAGTTCCCAATTTGCAATGGGAGGACTCAAAATCTGTAAATTTCACACAATTTATTTTTCTATTTAATGTTACAAATTCCTCAGGGCAGGTCATGCTTTTCTTTAAGTAGGGCCTCAATTTCAGTTGGAGATTTTAGATTCATACACATAAACAATGAACAATGACAGATTCAGGAGAGCAGGTGTTAACATATGCTTTTTTTATTTCAGTTTTTGAAAGTGTGCTTACAAAAGCATGGAATCTAAAATGGGCATAGTCATAATTTAACTGTCTTCCCTGAAGTTAGCATAGAATTGTTACATCAGAATAACAGTATTATTATATCAGCTGTAAATGTCCTTCAACTCAAAACAGGAAAAAAGGTCTTATAATGGCATGCATACTGGTAGTTATTAATGATAGCAGAATTCTATTTTCCTCTGTGAGCCTAAATAGAAGCCTCTTAGTTATATAAGTGGCATTTTGGGTACATATGTGCTGTTTGTAATTCCATTACCCCTGCATGGAGGATGATTCACCATATGCACCTAGACTGTATGCTGTGGTTATGGGATTCTGGATACATGGTCAGTCTTGACACTTAAATTTATCCAAGTCATAAAAATGTAGGAAGCCAAAAACCCACCATTGCTTAGGTAGTTCCGGGGGGGGTGGAGGGAGGGGAGGAAGGAGAATTCAGGAAGACAACACAAACTCTGGGGCCTCCTGCTGCCCCTCTTCTTTTGCAGAGTGCGGAGCCTGGATGAAGGTATAGGCCCCAAACCATTCCCTTACTCCTGGGTCTGATGATACTTTCCAAGGGTTAAGTACTGTCTTTGCACCTGGAACCTCCGTCCAATCCACCTCCACCCAGGGTCCCTCTCACTTGTAGCTAGTACCATCATTGTTGGGCTGACTGAATGTACTGAACCTTGATCCCATTTCTACTTGTCAATCGGCTTGGAAAATGATGCTCCTCTGAGCACCCTGCCACTCAGACTGGACTGGCTGCTCTGTTTCAGCAGCCGGCTACTCCCTGTCTGGGAACTCCTCAGCCTGCTGCCTCTGCTGCTTGCTGCCACCACCACCCTCTCCAGGGCTGGAAATACTCCTCTGGATGTGCTTCTCACCAATCTGGAGCATTACATGGATCTAGAAGTTCCGTGGCATCTCCTGCATACTGCTCCCAGGGATTCCGCACACCATGGTAAATTCAGGATATCGTCCATCCTCCTCTTTCTTTTGCATTCTCTTGCAGCCTCTCTCACAGGCAGTAAGAGATAGAGGTGTGAAGCCATATTTTTTTCTCATTGTTTTTAGCCAATACTATTTACCAGATTCCCAAATTTGCAAATAATTCCTAATTTTTTTATTGTTCAATACATTTTCCATTTCTCAGAAAAATCTTATGTCTCATTTGTCAAATGTCATTTTTTCAGACCATAAGGAATAGGAGTAGTTCAATGGCACTAGGAGGGTAGGACCAAACAGACACTGATTGTATTCAGACCCAACAAAAATGTTAAGGAGTAGTTGTAAAGCAATTGGATGAAATTCTGGAGGAGACTGAATGAAACAAAGTGATTGAGTTAGGAGGTTCAGGTTTACTCAGAATACAAAAAAGGTACAAAGTGAAATGTGATGACATGGTAAAGTATTTTTTTAATTGTATAATACAGCATTTCCCAACTGATGTGCCACGGCACACTGGTGTGCTGTCAGGCACGTCCAGGTGTGTCGCTAAAGCCATGCCCCCCACCTACTGCTTCTGTGGGCAGCCAGACAGATGGGGGTGGGGGGCATGGCTCCAGCCAATGATTAAAACATTGCGCCACTTGCTTCCCACTACTCTATGGCATTTCACCGCTCACTCATTTCACCCCTCCTCCCTGGTCTGCAGCATTCAGCCACTCACCACCCTATCCCCCTCTTCCCCCCCGCCCTGTGGTGTTTGGCTGCTTGCCACCACCCGCACCCCAGTCTGCAGCATTCAGCCACTCACTGCTCCTCACCCCGCTTAGCCAGTATGCCGTAGGATGGAGGACATGTAAGTGTGCCATGAGGTAAAAAAGGTTGGGAAACACTGGTGTAATACCATAGTCTGAAGGATATTCAGATACTTTAGGGTACATAGAGCTGTCCACTGCACACAGTTTATGCTTGCACAGTTAGCTTGAATTTGAAGCAGTCACACCCTAAGGCTAAAAACCTTCTCTGACTGTTCCCCACCTGCACAGATGTGACTTGCCTTGAGAGGGCTGGTAGCAGGCACCTTACTAGTTGCTACAGCTGTGAGTTGCTACTACAAGGCTGGTGAACCAAAATAGGATTCTATTCCTGCTTTAGGTGGGGGGTATGATAGATGGCTTGCGGGGAGGCAGGCACATATAGATGGGAGGCAGAGACTTAATTGAATGGGGGTGGGTAATGAAATGGGAGGTGGAAAGGAAATGATGGGGGAAGGGTGGTAAAATTAACAAAGTAAGCCACTGAAGGATAAAATAAAAGTAAAAAATATTATAATTTAAAAAGAAATATAGAGGAAGTAAATTAAAGAGTGTATCATGTTTTAATAAATTAGTAGTTGGGATTAAAGGATGAGGGTGCTGGTTAATCCAACCCCTTTTCTTGTTCTCTTCCCCTCCTCCCTTAGACCTCAATCCTAGACCCATCTGTACTATTCAGCCTAGCTAGCTGGCATGTGTTCTGCAGGTGTTTTGCACATGATTGCACCCCTGGGGATGAGAAGGTCACCCCCTCCCCAAGGGCAGGAGGGGGAGTTGGCTTAGTTACAGAACCACCCCATAGGTAGTACAGTTCAGGGACTGGAAAGTTTTTCCACACAGAATATGAGGGTGGGGGAGGGGACACCAAATTCTGGATTGCTAGAGGACTGCAACTTGGGTGGACCATCTGTAGAGAGTGGCCACACATTAATAGAACAAGAGCTAAATAACATGGATGAGAGATAAACCTGCCAGGAAGGGAAATAACTTGAATCTACCTAAAGTGTGCTTGAAACTAGTTTCAGGTGTTAAAGTGTGGACAATCCAGGGATTAAGTCCAGAAGCCACCTAAAAATAATGTGTAAGAAGGCCCTTATCTTGCCTAGGGCATGCATATTTTTGCCCTTCTCTACTCTTAAAAATAAACATTGGTGCTACTGCACAGACTTCTGGTTTTGGATGCTCCATTCAGGACTCCTTATATGCACAGACAATATCTTGGAAAAGCATCAGTGGCATTAGGAGAGACTTCTATAAATCAGTCAATCTTTGTGTGAGTTCATACACAGGTTTGTATGATCCTCAAAGTTACATGATACAGATGAAATGGATACCAAAATGAAATTTAATTAAAATTTCCTAATAGATATACAAATGGGGATAGGCAAAGCAGAATTATCAGAAAAAGAGGCGTTATAAATGTTTCTTTGGCTTATTAGTTAGTAGTAAACTAATTTGCCAATTTCTTTAAGACATAATATCTGCCATTCTAAGTTGGGAAAAATGATTGTACTCAGAACCATCTATCAAATTGTTTGCAAGAAAGTTATACTTATAAGAATAGTAACAAGCATAGTGACAACCATTTCTAGGAATACTTCTTAAGAGTATGTCAAACAGTATTATTTAAAGTTAATTTAAGTATGGAGATCATTTAGCCTCACCCCCTGCTGAAAGCAGGACCATCTCCAGCTAAATCATCCCAGCCAAAGCTTTGTCTATCCAGGTCTTGAAAACTTCCAAGGTTGGAGATTCTACCACCTCTCTGGGTAACCTTTTCCATTGTTTTACTTCCCTCCTAGTGAGAAAAAATCTTCCTAATACATAACCTAAACTTCCCTTGCTACAACTTGAAACCATTGCTCATTGTTAGTAATTTGTCACCACTGAGAACAGTCTAGCTCTATCCTCTTTCGAACCTCCCTCCAGGTAGTTGAAGACTGCTATTAAATCCCCTTCTTAGTCTTCTCTTCTCCAAAGTAAATAAACCCAGTTCCCTTAGGCTTTCCTCATAAGTCATGTGCCCCAGCCCTTGAACCATTTTTATTGTCTCTCCTGGACTCTCCAATTTTTCCACTTCCACGTCCTTTCTGGGGGGGGGGGGGGGGGGGGGTGGGGCAAAACTGAGCATAGAACTTCAAATGTGGTTTCACCAGTGCTGAATAGAGGGGAAGAATCACTTCCCATGACTTGCTGGCAACACTCCTACCACTGCAGCCCAGTATGCCGTTAGCCTTCTTGGCAACAAGGGCACACTGTTGGTTTATATTCCGCTTATTGTCCACTGTAACCTTGCAGGTTCTTTTCTGCACAGCTGCTGCCCAGCCAGTCAGCCCCCAGCCTGTACCGGTGCATGGGATTGTTCCATCCTAAGTGCAGGACTTTTCACTTGTCCTTATTGAACCTCATGAGATTTATTTTAACCCAATCATCCAATTTGTCTAGTTCACTCTGAATCCAAGCTCTACCCTCCAGCATATCTACTACTCCCCCCAGCTTGATGTCATCTGTAAACTTGTTCAGGGTGCACTCTATGCCATGTTCCAGGTCATTGATGAAGACATTGAACAAAACCAGCCTCAGCACCAGTCCCTGGGGCACTTTACTTGATACCAGCTGCCACCTAAACACTGAGAAATTTGATTATTACTCTCTGAGCCTGATGTTCCAGACAATTTTCTGTCCATCTTACAGTCTAGTCATCCAGTCCATACTTCCTCAGCTTGCTTGCAAGAATGCTATGTAAGATTTTATCAAAAGCCTTGATAAAATCAAGGTATATTATGTCCCCCACTTTGTCCACATCCACAGAGCTAGTTATCTTATCATAGAAGGCAATCAGGTTGGTCAGGCATGACTTGCCCTTGGTGAATCCATGCTGACTGTTACCAATCACCAGGGCCAGCCCACAATTTTTTGCCCCCCCCTGCAAGATACCACTTTGGGGTCCCCTGATCCATTGGCAGAGATGACTGTAGCAGGGTACAGGGCCTGGGGAAATCAGCCTGTGCAGGCCCCCTTTTCCTGTCCCACAGCACTTACACCAGTAAATAAATATTCCAGCACTCCAGACACAGGGGAAGGGGTGGTGGCCAGAATTTCCGGCCAGAACAGTTAAACCAAACATCCAACCCACTGTGCAGGTGGGCAGGCTACACCGCAAACACGAGAGGGGCTACAACCTCTCTACCCGACTCTGTGGGGCCTCTTGGCTGCAAGGGCCAGACCTGCTAATCACCTTCTTCTCCTCTGAATGTTTAGAAATTGATTCCTTGAGGATCAGCTCCATGATTTTTTTGGAGACTGAGATGAAGCTGACTGGTCTGTAGTTCCCTGGATCCTCCTTTTTCCCTTTCTTAAATATGGGCATTATGTTTGCCCTTCCCCAATGATCCAAGACCTGTCTTGATAGCCATGAGTTTTCAAAGATGATGGCCAGTGGCTCTGCAATCTCTTCAGCCAGCTCCCCCAGCCCCCTCGGGTGTATCCCATCTGGCCCCATGGACTTGTATATGTCCAGGTTTTCTAAATAGTCCCTAACCTGATCTTCCTCCACTGTTGGCTGCTCTCCTCCTACCCAAACTGTGCTGCCTGGTGCAATAGTCTGGGAGCTGACCATGCCTGTGAAGATTGAGGTAAAAAAAGCATTGAGTATTTCCATCTTGTCCTTTCACTAGGTTGCCTCTCCCATTCAGTAAGGGACCCACTTCAGCCTTTTCTGCATCCTCTGTCATAAGGTTCTCTCCCCACATTCAGTAAAGGACCCACACTTTCCCTGATCCTCCTTTTGCTAATGACATACTTATAGAAACTCTTCTTGTTACCCATTCATGTCCCTTGTTAGCTGCAACTCCAATTGTGCTTTGGCCTTCCTGACTGCATCCCTACATGCCTAAGCAATGCTCCTATGCTCTTCCCTAGTTATTAGTCCATTTCCACTCTTTATACGCTTCCTTTTTGTCATTTAATTTACTGAAGAGCTCCCTAGTAAGCCACACTGGTCTTCTGCCATACTTGCTAGCTTTCCTGTGTATTTGGATGGTTTGTTCCTGCACTCTCAGTAAGGTTTCTTTAAAGTACAGCCAGCTGTCCTGGACTCCTCTCCCCCTCAGACTGGGGATCCTGCCCATGAATTCCCTGAGTGAGTTGAATTCTGCTTTTCTGAAGTCCAGATTAGGTTTATTGTATTGGAGTCCCATAACACCAAAGCCAGAGTCAGATCAGGCAAGCAGAGGCTGAGGTGAGCCAAGTCAAGAACCAAAGGATCACGAGGCAATAAGAGACCACAAGTGAGCCAAATCGAGCCAAATCAACCAATATATCAAACATGGATTCAATTTTACAAGCAGTCTAAGTCAGGAAACTAGGCAGGACTGAGAAGAGTCAAGTGTAAGAGTAGGAAGAACCCTGTTGCCCAGATACTACTTGTTCAGCTCTTGGATCTTAAAAAGGGAAAGCAATGCAGCTACATAAGTCCCAGCACAGACTAAGACATTGAGGAAGGCCTTAGATTTTCCCCCATCCAGCCTCTGGAAGTAGCAACCAGGGGGCTGCATTGGTCAGGCCATGGTCCTGGGCTAAAGGCTGCAGGCCTGACAACATATGAGTTTACAAAAAAAAATGTACTTTCATTATTTAGTTAACTTCCTAATCTAAACCCAGTACAACTTCACAAGCAAACATATTTATATATGAATATAGAATGAATGTGTGTGTGTGTGTGTGTGTGTGTGTGTGTGTGTGTACACACAGACACATGATATATAGAGGTACAATTAAAATATAGAAGTACAATTAAAAACAACTCAGACAAACTTAATTCTACCCTTTACATGTTGCTTTGAAACAATCTTACCCACCAAGTATGCAGATGAATTTCACTGGTATCCACAAACCTTAAGGTCTTCCTTGTTACAGTGTAGATTGAAGACCTTTGTGTATGGCTGTAACCTGTTTTTAACATGCCTTTGTTAGATAAACATCATATGAAGGATAATATTTTCCCCATAGGTCAAAGATTTTATATAGCACCACAGATTCCTTCTCAGTCCTCCAGTCCACAACTTTTAGAAGCTAATCCTTATTTTATATAGCAGCATATAAACAGATTGCATTTGGAGGCGCACAAGTTTCTGTCCATTATTGATGACCAGACCCAGGAATTCAGGATTTCCACATACAGTTTAGATTGTGTTGTTTTTCACAAAAGGTTGAAAGAGGAAAACCGTCAACATATTCCATAATAGATATTAAGCTGGGATTGGGAAACTAAGGTCAATACCCTGCTTTTCCAGATCTGGAGCAGCAGTTTGTATCTGGGGTCATTACATTGCTAATGAAAGCCCCTAATCATTAGGGTCTTGGCCATTTTGGGATTGCTATGTATTAGAAATCCTACCCTGAACTTCAGAAATATTGATTAAAACGGATATGCTTTTCAAAATGACCTTGATTTTAAGGAAACAATGTTTTCTACATTTAGGAAAGTCAAACTATGGACCAGTTCTGCTCTTATTTTTCATTTGCACACCGATGTAACTTTTTACTCAGGACAGTGCATTAGAATTCCTGTCACTAGTTGTCTGTTTTCCTTGCAGTGACATTATTACAATATTTCTGTATGTATACAGCATCAAGTCAGAATGATCACTGGTACAAAAAGGTCACTGTGTACTTTCCTTTACTAAATATAGAGGTGCATTTTTACTTTCAGTGATTTTAATATGGATTTTTCTGGGGTTGCTTTGCTTCTGGAAAACTGACTCCCCCTTTCCTAAGACAGATGTTTAATATTAATACCACCAGCTTTTATTTTTTAGTCCTATTTTCTTGGAGACAGAGAACATGTAGAGAGTATCAATTACTATGGAAGCTTTGGCACCATCTAAAGGCAACATCTTTCTAATTTTCAGTCAGTAGGTTTTGAAGAATGACACCTTGTAGAACACTATAATAAAGACCTTGTATTTTGAAGATGTTTGCATGTGTGGGGGTGTGTGTGTGTGTGAGTGTGTGATAAAGGTAGCTCAGTCATGTACATTAAAAAATAGTCACAACAATGACTTGAGCCAGGTTAGAGAAATATGGGAGATACTCAAAATTAAGCTGAATGAGAAACATAGGAAACTTTTCTCTAGGAAACTTTTTTGTAATCTTCCACAGATGTAACTGTTCTATTAAATTACAGAATGAATAAAATTGTAGTGGGAGGACACAATTACTGAAAAAGGAGTTCTTCCATTGATTGCAAGAAACTTCTGTTTAGACCCCAATAATGTGACCGTATAGACTCAAAGAAGATGCTTAAGCTTGAAATGCTAAACAAGAATTTAGCCCAGATTCACTAAAACACTTTGGGCATGTCCACACGAGTGAGCACTTGCCTCTTGTCCCTTTGAGGTGGGGCAACAGGCACGTGTGGGGAAAAAAAATGTTCCTCGCACTACGAGTTTGCAGTGCGGGTACAAAATTAGACCCCTGGATATCCAGGGGTCTAAAGAAAGTGAAGTATAAAAAAGCAGGGCAGGCACCGTGCCCTGAGACAGGCACCGTGTCCTGAGGCAGGCACCGTGCCCTGATGCAACTGGAGGCTGGGTCCTCCATAGAGATGCTCTGGCTGCCAGAGTATCTCTATGGTTGCCCCACCCACTCCCCCAGCCCCCCTC
>NW_005842731.1:713620-743003 GCF_000455745.1 Alligator sinensis | reverse complement strand
TTAGGGGGCTGGGGTAGGGCATGTGGGCCTTTCGGGGGGGTGGAAGCTCCTGTGGAAGCACCTGTGGGGGGCCATACCCCTTGCGTGGGGGATGAACCCCCTGTTGGGGGGCATACCCCTTGTGAGAGTGCCAACCCCCCTTTTGGGAGGCTGAACCCCATTTTGGGGGGATGAACCCTTTTTGTGGGGGACAAACCCCCTGTTGGGGGGGCTGAATCCCCTGTTGGGGGGTGTAGCCCTTGTGTGGAGATTGAACCCCTTGTGTGGGGGCTGAATCCCCTGTTGGGGGGCCATAGAACTTGTGTGGGGGACCAACCCCTTGTGTGGGGGCCATTGCCCTGTGGCAGGGCAGCAAAATATGTATTCATTAATTCATGAAACGTGTATTTAAGGTTCACTTTATTATTATGGTAAGAGACTTGCTTTAACACTGTAGATATATCAATAAAACATTGTACAACTGATTGCTGTCTCTGTCTCACTCTCTCTGTATAGTGGTCTTTTGTTTTACTTGTGGAGGAAAATGGATTTGGGGGGTATTTTAGAGAGTGATTTGGGGATTTTTTTTATCATGGATTTTTCAGTTTTCCAATAGGGAACACCAGAATTCATGCTAGCGAGGCCAGTGGCAGGACCCTGCTTGCTCAGAGCTGGCACCTTGGACCCATCTGGCTGTGGCTGACCTCCTGGACAAATGGGGCCAGGAGGACATGCTTTGAAAGACAGGGGGCACAAATGGCAGTAGTGCCACACAGAGGCCAACCCTGCAACTGCAGTCCACTGGCAGCTGGCCCAGAGGGGAAGATGACTCTATTGGCTCTGCAGTCTGCATCTGAGTCTGGCAGGTGCACAGCAGGTCACAGCTAGGCAGCAGCCCCCACTGCCAAACTGCTGCAGTGGGTAGAGGGTACAGGGAACTCTCAGGGCTGCTTCAGCAGTCCAGCTGGCACAAGGGGTAGCGTCCCCAGGTACCAATTGGCTTGGCCCCAGAAGCTCCTGAGAGCTAGTAGCCCTGAGCCACTTGTCAGGGCAGCTTTTTGTACTGCTAGGGACAGCACAGGGCAGGTTTTTATATTGCTGGGGACAGCACAGGTGCTGGCCCCAAGCTCTAGCTCCCCCTGGGTGAAGATCTGGGAGGAGCCAGGCAGGGTTATTTTGCCCCAAGTGGCACAATTTGCTCCACACCAAAGTGCATGTCCGAGCACATTCGCTGAGGCAAGAAGCCCCGGCTCAAATTTGCACCACTTCTATTTGAGCTGCTGCAAGTGTACATGTTTACATGTGTGTACACACCCTTTGAGTTTTGCAAATGGGACTCAGGCCCTGAATGCAAAATGCTACCTTATTTCATTTTGATAGTGTCTATAATTTTATAATCTCTCATTATTAGCTAATGAAATAATAGTTCAAATAGTAAGTGTAGTTTGCGTAAACTTTTTGGATTAACTTAGATCATGATATAAGAAGCTAGTTACAGCAGCAGAAAATTCAATCCAGGGTTTACATGGAAAACAAAAACTTGTATAAAATTCTGCAACTCTCAACTGAGAGTATTTTGCTGAGCTTTGGCAGTTGTTGCATGTCCATGGAGGCTTATGCAGACCACTGTAGATCAGAAGAGGGAGGAGGACATAGAAGAGGGGAAGGGAAGGCTTTCCTTCCTAGGCTATTGTTGCCACTGCCCCTGCCACCGCAAATGTAGGAATATCAGTTCCATTCAAGCAGCAGCAATGCCATGGCTGACCCTATTGCCCCATCCTTCCCCTGCCCCCAACCTAGTTAAGCTACTGGATATAAAGTTGGAAGAATTGCACAAGAAATATTAATTATTTATTGCACTTCACATGCTGACTATAATTTCTTCTACAGTATCATTTTAACAAAGAGACAAATTTACCAGTTCTCTTGTATACTGGGATGAGCAAGGGTTGGTGAAAAATATTTCTCTTTCAAATTTTCATCTTTTGTAAAAGTACTCAGCTTTCAGTCCAGATTAAACAGAAGCAATCTGAGACAATAGCTGTCTTTTGATTAATCAGGTTGTGTGGGTAGCACAGTATGTTCCCAAGCTCTGAGCAAGACTCCATAAGCCACTTCAACACAAAGAGAAAATAGCAACCTTCCCAAATTACTTACTGAAAAAAACTGTGATGTTTTTCATCACATCGATACTAGATGTCTCGAGTCTAGTATCACCCGTCGTTTAGGTAGCCCTTCCCCTCGTCCTGCCTGCCACGACTTTGCTGTTATGTATGATTATGAGAGGGTTTCAGTGGAGTTCTCTACCAGAGGGGTTCCCCAACGTGGGTGTACTCACAGTTGTTGCCTCTGATGTTCCACAGGGCTCCGCCACCCCTACACCCCATCCACTCGCCAACCGATCACGCACTGGTAGGATGGTAGCCTGCGGTCCTCTGCAGGCTTGCTTGTCGTTGGTTTCCCCAAAATGTAGGGACCCGGGCCTAACTGTATCACTCGGCCAGCCTGTCCTCTAATCTCGCTGGATCTTCTGCTAGCTCTTGATGTCCTTCTTCTCTCCCCTTCCTAGAAATAATATTCCACCTGGGCTGGGAGCCTCCCTGGGCTGACGTCCTGTACCCAGCAGCTACTAGGGACTTCTTCACCTGTCCTTGTCTCTGCTTCCCTTAGGGGCCATGCTAATCCATGCAGGGTGCCTTGTCATTCCCCTTGCTTACCTCCTCCAGAGAGGGACACTGGCCCTTCCCCGCTCCCTACCTGTGGTAGGACAGGGAGCTTCCGGTTACCTTCCTCCGTTAGAGGCTTTGAGGCTCCTCCTGCCTCTGTCAGAGGCTTCCAACCTTGTTCTAGCTTCGTTGTGGGTACAACACAGCCTAGCTGGTGCCTCTCCCAAGGGGGAGCTGCAGCACGCCGGCCGGCCGGCCGGCCTGCCCGCCCGCCTGCCCGCCTGCCTGCCTGCCTGCCTGCCTGCCTGCCTTCTCTCCCTCGCTCCCCCTCCCTGCAGGTGCTGCCAAGGCTTTTAAACTCTCCAGCAGCAGCTGCCATGGCTGCCACGATTGGCTCAGCTGTCTCCTTCACTGGGAACAGCTGCTTAAATAACCGGCGTAATGCCAGTTCACGCGGCTGTAATTGCGGCTGGGCGCTGGCTGCAGCTGCTGCCGCGGTCTTGGCTCCGACGCCGCCGTCTCTCCCAGAGGTAAGTAATCCCATCCGGGGTTCTGTCTCGGGTTTGCGTCTGCCCTGCAACCCCTCTTTGTCTCACCCTGTGCCCGTGATGGTGGCACGCCACCGTCAAAAAAACTGAACCATGTATATAGCTTTGGATAGTGCAATATGATATACTAAGGTGATAACCCCTTATTGCCCTATTGTTTCCACTAAATTCAATTGCAAAGCTTCTACTTACATCTTGGTGGTCCACTACTAGCTCTTTTGTGCTTCAGTCTGCAGAACTATCTTTCATCCTACCGTGTTTATTTAATATGCATATTTCAAATTAAATATGGTAGAAGATGATGCTCAGTATGGTGCATAAGTCATCTCACAAAGTAATATACTTACTATGATTATCAATTTCAGGGAAACTGAAGGTAGGGTAGATTTCTACCCTGTCTTTTAGTTGACCACGTTAGCCTGAAGTCAAGTAGGTCTCCATTCACAGAAGTGACATACAAAACTTGAACTACCTTTTCCTACTTATTTCATGTTATTGGCTCCTCAAGGAAGTCAACATAGAAACCAATTTGAAAACTGCAAAAATCTCAACTCTGAACTTCTAGCCTGGTGCTCCTAGTTTCCAGTGTGGGACTATTCTAGGGAAAAAACAAACATTTTTTTTTTCTTTTGCACAATTTGCTGAGCAAAATAGTGATAATCTATTAAAGTCTGATTCCAGAATCAAGGGTTTTAAGCAATGCTTAATCTCTTTCTTTTTTTTTTTGATATTATGAGTATTATTTTCCTATGTGCTGTCAATAGTACAGACATCTTCTATCAATTGGAGGCAATCCATATATTGAGCCTCATCAGAGGCAGGCACCCGGAAGGCTGAGATAGTGAGTGAGCTGCCTTGCTAACAAGCTGTGGTGGAAAGGCAGTGTAAGGCTCCTGCCCTGTAGTCTGGGTAATCAGCTCATTCAAACTTATGCCCTGCAGCTCCTGGGACAGCTGCACTTAAGCTAATTAAGGCCAGATGACCTCTCAGCCCTTTTTGAATGATTGGTTCTGAGGCTGGTTTTAAGAAATGCCTCCACCACCAGTGTCTTGCTGCATTACTCATTGATTTCTAGTTCCTGTTTTGGCAACTTGTCTGGCTTTTCTGGATCCTGCCTCTGCTTTTGCCTTGTTCCTGCATTTCAGTCTTGAATTTCCCTAGTAATCTCTTTCCTATCTTCTAACCCCAGTTTGGCTTTGTTATTGGACCTTGTGCAACAGTATTTAGGAAATCAAAAAGGAATTGAGGGGAGAGGGTTAATACTGGGGAGTGGGGTCAGCAGGGGAAACACAGGGCATAAAGCTGCCTTTGCTTTATCAGTAATTTCTAAACTTCCTGGATGCAGAATAGGCAAAGAAAACAACAGCTGTACATCAGTCAAGTACTTCTACATAGTCATCTTGTCTTCTTGAAGCAAGTTTCCTATAAATGTCTATATACATAGTGTTTTGTTTGCTTGGCTATCTTGTAGGAATCTTGAAGAGACTGAAATATCCTGGTGGCACATAAAACAACAAATACTTTGTAATAATGATCAAAGATCAATGGGAGTTTCTTCTAGTAGTCAATCAGGTTGGTGGAAATGCTTTTGCTGACATCAAGAACTGAATTACACATCTAGAATTCTGCTGTAGGATCATGCTTGATTGAATAATACCTTCTGGTTTTATTTGGTGTTTCATCCTCCTTGATCATGCAGTTTTATGCTGTATATTTTGGAACCCTGATGACCCTTCATCATGAGCCAACCTCAAGACTGGTTCTGTATTTTAGTGAAAACCACATAGAATTTATCTTCCTTATGGAATACATATCTTTACATGGTTCTTACAAAAGTTATTCGGGTACTATATATTGCACAGGAAGATTTTTGATGGGGTTGTTTGTTATGCTAATAGTGGTGCTTTCACTTGAACAATAGAATAAGTAGAGGAGTAAAAACTATAAATGTCAAAATGTAAGTTATACCTATCTGAGGTCTAACTCTCCAGTTAAAATTCTGACATAATTAACATGCAAATGGATTTAATTCATAGGGCAATAAGTGAGGAACTTTATAAGATTGTATTATGTCTGAATCTGAAGTGTATGTATCTGATAGGAATTTTCAGCTTGTGTGTTGTTTAGATAACAAGGTTGTTGCAATTGTTTTATAAGCTAAGAGGCACTATGAACAATTTATCTAAAGTTATTGCACATCATTTAAACTTTTTTTTATGTTTGTTTAAATAATCTTTGTTTTCATTCTATTTAATACAAACTTTTTATTAACAAATTATAAACCAAACCTTTCTGGTGTGTCTAAAATTCCATTTCAGTACAACACAGCATGGGAGGATTACTTTATATAAACAATAATGTCTCATAATAAACAGGCATACATGATTTCTTTTTTATTTATGCAGATGTATATTTTATTGGTATGAGCACAAAGTGGTTTTTTTTCTGAGTGGTTTTAAAATCAAATTTATTTCTGGTGAAATGAGAACATAAATGAAAGTTTCCAAGAGAGAAGAGATCAATTTTCTCGAGGCTGGTAATAAGATTGTCTATGAATTTTGACCAAAACCAGAATGTGCTAGAAAAGAAAAATAGATTAATTTCCATATGCTTTTCTTTAGTGTATAAGCAGTACAAAACAAACCTACACACAGATTTTAATACTGTTATCTTAGTGTCTGATGGACAATGTTCTCTACTTCAAGTATGCAAACTCCTGGGGAGAGATGACAACATTTACTCATTTTTAATAAGGTTGCTTATTAGGGCTGTGCGAAATTTTGCCAGCAGTTTCATTTTGATGGTGTTTCGACTCGTTTTGAGCTTGAAACAGCAAAATTGAAACAAAATGGAGAGCTTTGAAATGGCCTCAAAACGAAATGAGGCAAGTCAAAATGTTTTGAGTTTCAAAGCTCAAGCTGGGCTTGCCTGCAGGGAAATAGAAACTAAAGTAAGGAGAGGGAGGGGGAAAGGGGCAGAAGGAGTGCTTTCATTATTGACTGTGTAGCTGACCAGTGACTCATCCTTCCCTGAGATCTCTTCCAATCCCAGTGCTCTGGGGGAAGGATGGAAAAACAGCATAAAAGGCAGCATTGTTTTAACTGCCCTACTTTCTGCCATGGTGTCAGTTGACTGAGGGCACACCTTATATACACACACACACACCCATGTCATGAGTTGTGCCTGTCGGTAGCTTGGGGTGCAGGGCCCCAGAACCCAGACTCCCCCTACACCTATCTCCTTGACAGCTGGAAGGCTTCATGGGGTTGCAGCAGGGCCTAGCAAGCCTGAGTTTTCACCCTGTTGTGCTCCAAGACAGACACAGTCTCACAAGCACCCATGTCACGAGTTTTGCCTGTCAGCAGCCAGAGGTGCAGCACCCCAGAACCCAGAAGCCCCTATACCCATCTCCTTGAAAGCTGGCAGACTTTGTGGCCTCAGTAGGTGCTAGCATGCTTGCAGTTTTGACCCCACTGTGACTTAACACCTACATGTGACATGAGTTTTTGCTTTCAAGACTTTGAGATGCAGGTACCCTAAAACCCCTGTACCTATCTCCTTGAAACTTGGCAGGCTCCATGCCCTCAGAATGGGATATCATTCCTGAAAGTTACAACCAAATCAGGCCAGAAATGACAAAGTTATAGGCTGTTTCAAGCTTCCCCATTATAGCCTATGGACGAAATGTCGAAACAGTTTCACTGTTTCAACAAAACGAAACAGAACAGTGGTTTCAAATCAAAACGAAATTCAAAATGAAACACTCTTCTGCCAAAATACAAATTGAAATGGAACGGTGCCATTTTGCACAGCTCTATTGCTTATACATTTAGCCCCTCTTGGTAAGTGCATCATACTGTGATCAGATCACAATTATTAAAGCACTGGTGTCTCACAAAAATCCATTGTGCAATTTTTTGAAATTTTGAAACTGCTCTTTTGACTCTTAACTCATTAATTTTATTGTCTAGTATGGGTTATTTTTGGTCCCTGTGATTGGATACCTGAAACTGAACAAGGCAAAAAATGAATAATGAATTGTATTACTTTTCTGAATGTCTCTCACTTCATGAACAAAAATTATTTGGGGTTTGGAAATCATGTGCGAGTGAAAGAGAATGCAGAACATTATAGACTTTATCCAAAAGAGTTCCGACAATTGATTTGTTCACTCTAAAAGAGCCCAATTTTCTTCCCCTAAAACAGCTTCTAATCTAGCTCCCTATCCCTGTACTTCCTGCAAAAAAACCCCATATAAACTATAGCTGCTGGAATTGCCATATAATATAACTTGGACAATGAGGGTCATTGCCTATTATAACAACTCTGTGGTACTGTACAGTGGCTTCTCCATCACTTGATGTCTTTAACTCAAGATTTGTAGGGCAAAGAAGTCATGGGTTTGATACAAGAATTGCTAAGTAGAACGTTTAGCCTTTAGAAAGTCAGGGTAGACTATTGTATCAGCCTGCAACACCAGCCTCCCCATAAAATAACTTGTAAAGAGATTCTGTTTTGTGTAAATTCCATTCAGTAGTCAGACTTCAGTCAAAGGTGAATGAAATCCATTTTGATTTAATTACTAATTGAATAAAAAATGTAAAAATTCTGTCAATTTAATATGAAATCAAGCATGATAATTTTTATCACAGAACTGACTCCTGTTTAAATGAAGTCTGTACAGAATGGAGGAAATAAATCAGTCACTCTTACATGGTGGGTATGTATTAGTCAGAATAAATAAATGCATATGAATGTTTAACATGGCATGTAGGTACATTGTTACAAATATACTAGTGTGTGTGTGTGTGTGTGTGTGTGTGTGTGTGTGGCTGCACAGGCACACTATGCAAAGAAATCACAAATATGCACAATTATGCAGCTGTTTATCTTTTCTTTTTTGTTTTTTGGGCATGGTTAAAGCTTTTCTGTTTCTTGTTGCATGGAAATTGCTGAAACTAGCACAACTTGTAAGATAAGCTCAATAAGTCAGTGCTATCCAGGGATATCTTGCATCTAAGCTTATACAGTATACTCTTCTTGATACCAAAAATTCAATTAGAATGTAAGCAGACTTCATTTTGCAAAGAAAATAACTCTTTCTGATTAGATTTATGCTTTAATGATTCAGTTAGCACTTGCAAGTACATTTATTTGCAAAGGGTAGAAAACAACAACACTAGACATTTAGTAGGTAATGACACATTGTTCATGAAATCAAACACAATGGAATAAAAATTATATGTCTAACAAGATCTATTATGAACAACTGATGAAATGAGAAATGTGTTCACAGCACAATACTCTGTTCTGTAGAGTTACCAGGGCTAAAGTTGTGCAAGCTAGGTCAAATGCTGGAAGCAGTATAGCCACGTTAGTGTAGCGTTCTAACTCAAGCTAATTTACCCTGTTAACATTGCTACCTTGTTTCTGGTATACAATCTATCTTATTAGCTCTGGTATCTCTATATAACATTGTGTTGACCCATATAGATAGGGACCTACTTAATTTGCAATTTTACAGGTTTTGCAGAAACTGCAAAATTGGGCATTGTCTGCGAAATCATGCATTGTCCACAAAATCCACCCCCCCCGACAGCTTACTAAAAAAAAAAAAAAGCTGGCTCCCAGTGGGCACTAGCAGTCCTCATGGCTGATGTAGCCTGGCCATGCAGCTCACTGGGGAGAGGGTGCTGGTGTGAAGGGGAGTGACCAAGATGGCAACCAGCCCCTCGCCCTTTATCACTGATTAGCTGAGAGGGCTGCCCAAACACATGGCCCTACCCCTCTCCACCAATCGACAACAAGGGGTGAGGTTGCATGACAAAGCCTTCTCATCCAATCAGTGGCAAGGGCTGCATGAAGGACAGCCCTCTTGATCAATGATCAGTGAGGGGCAGGGCCACAGGGGCCCCTCAGCTAATCAGCATTGAAGTGCAGACTGTCCATATAAAGGTCATAAAATTGGCTCTGTACACTACAACCAGCCTGCAGAAATCCCTTTTGTTCATTGTGACTTAGGTAGATCCCTACATGAAGACATAACTGATGGAGAAAGAACCAAAGGATTTCTCAGGCCTCTGGTTGACTGATATATTAAGAGGTACTGTATTAACTTGAATATAAGATGATTCCCCCCCAGTTTGTGATGTCAATGCCACATTCTTTATGTTCATCTTGCGGGTGTCCTTGAAACATTTCCTCTGTCCCCCACTTGTCTTTTGTCCTTGGCTGAGTTGGGACTATAGCAACTGTTTTGGGAAACATACATCAGGCATGCACATACAATGCCCTGTCCACCACAGCTAATGTTGAATAATCAGTGCTTCCATACTGGTGGTGTTAATATTGGTAAGGATACTGGCATTTGTGTGATGATCCTCCCACTTTATGCCAAGGATTTTCTGGAGGTAGAGCTGATGATGGCATTCCAGGCTCTTCTTGTTGGTCACCCAAGCTTCACAGCCATAGGGAAGAGGTGGGATTACCAGTCTTATATAGTAGGAACTTTGTTTAAGTCTTGATGTCATGGTCATTGAACACACAATTATACATTCTTCTGGAGACAGAGCTGGCACATCAGTCCTTATATTGGACATCCTTATCGATGTTGGCCTTCTTTGAGAGATGGCTGCCAAGATAGGCAAGGTGTTCAATATTCTTCAGCTCCTGTCTATCAATGAGTATCTTTTTGGTGGGATTTGACTAGCCCAGAACAGACACCTTTGTTTTTATGATGTTAAGGGTCAGTCCCAGGCACTGGTATGCTTGAGAGAAGTAGTTAAACACCATTTGTAGATCCTCCTCTGTATATGCAATGACAGCATAATCATCAGCATACTGCAGTTCCACAGTTGAGGCCAAAGAAACTTTGTTTTGACACAGGGGTGGGAGAGTTTGAAAAGGTTCCTGTCCATCCTGTATTCACTGCCAATGCCATGTGGAAGACAGTCATGAATTAGCATCTTGATGACCAGAAGAAAGATGGGAAACAGAACTGGTCTGATCACGGATCCCTGCTTGATACGAGTTCGAATAGAAATGGGCTCCATCGAGGAGCCACTGTATAAGATGGAGGTTGTCATTTGGTCATGAAGGAGTCTTAGGATGGTGATACATTTCCCTGAGCAGCCAAACTTTGATAAGGTCTTCCAGTTCAGCAGAATTTGTGCGAAGATCTTCCCGTTGATGGAGAGGAAGGCAATACCTTGATAGTTTTGTTACCAAATTTGCCCAGTACTTTGGGGTGTGCTCATGTATTAGGGATAGTTTCTAGGGTCTTGGTGATTCTGTCAATGTGCTGCTTGTGTTACTATACGGAGCTGTATTTCTCCCTTCTGCAAGCCCTCACCCCCAGTGGAGCTATCTTGCAGGACTCAGTCTCAATGGGACTGGGTTCCTCCAGTCACCAAATCAGTCATACACACAAACACACACAAATTAACGTGACACGCCTGACCTGGCCGGGCTGATCAGCATGGACAGGCTGACACCCTCATATGCCAAGAATCAGTTCATAAGAGCAACAATAAAATGCAGTCAGACACAAGCACACAGGTAAACAGAATCCCTCTGAATCCGGCTGGGTGTCCAGCTGACACCCTCATGGGCCAGCATTCAGTTCATAAGGGCACGTCTGAGTCAAACTGGGTCAATCAGCCTGTACAAGCTGATCCCCTTATGTGTTTCAAACTCAGCACGTCCCAATCTTTGGCCTCTTGATGAGCAGACCCCACAATAATTTGGGCTTCACAGGGATCTTTAGCATAGGTAAAAGAAGCGTTGCTGCAGAGCACGGGAGGAAAGAGAAGCAGAGAAGGAAAAATATACCCAATTACTACCAGTTTGACTATAAAAGTTATTTATTGCTAAGCATATGAAATATATAATAGTACTAGTAGTAATAGACATGCAAAAGAAAAACAAACACCAACAATGACAATACTACCCTGGTTTCACTAAGTATTTGGGGAAACTTAGCTCAAGCTTAACTGATACAGTTCAGGTTCAGAAGTTTATGCCTAGAAAGAAGACAGAGAACGCTGGGATCTCACCTAGTCCACGGTACTCAGGCTGCAAAGCTGACAGGCACAGTCTGTAGCACAGTCCTTGAAGGGAGAGATGATCTGTTCTTCCAGCGTCCCAAGAACGACAGGGGATGGTGTCAGCACAGGGGTTTTCTTCTTCTCCTTCTTTCCTCCTGCTTCTACTTCTTTTCCTTCCTTTTCCTCTTCCTGTTCTTTCTCTTTTTCTAGCAGCACACACACTTACAGATTTTTATACCCTCAGTTCAGCTGCTCCGTAGCACCCTCAGTAGTGTAAATCATTGTCTTTTCTATTGACAAGGGGTTATCTGGTTTGGACCATCTCAGGAAACTGATTGATAATCAGGAAACACTTAAGATTAGGGAGTAACCCAAATACTTGGGAGCCAGCTTGAGATTCCTATGGGTGGCAGATATACTGATGGGATATCTCATGGTTTCTTCAGGAACAATAGATAGCTTGCAGCATCAGGATTTTGGATTTTTACTTGTTGTGCACAAGCCTCAGCTTAGCATGACTTTTCCAGATCTTACTATAGTCTTTTAACAGACTTAAAGCAATTATTGGGGTGCTCATAACCTTTTGTGGAGAGGACTCCCACCAGTCGTCTCGGGAAAAGTATGACAACACCTGGGATTAGGGCTCCAGCAGGCTGGATGCTGTGATGAACCCTTAACCATTGTTCAAATGTTGCCCATACCCCCTCTGACTCGGTCTCTTGCCTCAGCATTGCCTAACCCGGCAACCGAGTTTTAGTCAATCAAGTTTAAATAGGCCTCCCATAGTGGGACCGGGGAATGTACGGCCCGAGATGCCTATTAAACTTAGAGCTGTGTGTGTGTGTCTGGGGGGGGGGGAAGGCCTTAGCAAATCCAGATTAGAACTGGTCTGATAAATGCTGAGCTGGGTGTGTGTGAACATGGGTTGATTAACATTGGAAGCACAGATTCCCCATCATGCAGCGCTCTCCTGCTTCTCTGGTCCCAGAATTCACTGCAGTCTCTGCTTCAGGCTTTCTGTTCTCCATCTCTCATGTAAATGAATGGTCATCTGGTTCCATCTCGGATGTAAATGAGACCTAGGGCAATTGTTTCACTCTTATCACCCTTATCTGGTGAGGGTCTTAGGTGCGTCTCTCACTGCATCTTAATCAGTTTCATTTAGGTAGAGGAGGGGAGGGGGGGGGTGAGTCCTTTGTGAGTCAGACAGACTGCATCCTGTGCCAGGGTTGCCCAAGAACACACAGCTGAGACGTAACGGTTTCTACAATCAGACTTCTCCCTTTTTTAAAATGGTGACAATATTGGCATTCCTTAGGTCAGTGGCAATTTCCTCAGTGTTCCAGATTTTGAGAAACTGTATGTGGAGTTTGTTGGTTATAGTTTCCCCACCTATTTTAAGACCTCAGTTGGTATGCCATCAGGGCCAGATGCTTTGTTGTTCTTCATCTGTATTATCACCTGGTGGACTTCTTCAGAGGTTGGTGGACTGGCAAGTGCTTTCCTTACTGGATGGTGGACTGGCAAGTGCTTTACTTACTGGATGCTGCAGGATGGATTCAGTGGCTTCATCAGTCACCATCAATTCTCAGTTCAGGAGCTTTTGATAGTGCTCCTTCCTGCAGTTTTTGATGGATTCATCTTTGAGAAGTGTACTGCTGTCTTCAGATCTAATTGGGGTGAGTCTGCAAGAGCTTGGTCCATACACAGCCTTGATTGCACTGAAGAAGCTCCACATGTCATGACTGCCAACAAATTGTTGGATTTCTTTCACCTTTTCTTCTTATCATTTGTTCTTGATTTTTCAAATATTCCTCTGGGCTTCAGCTTTAAGCTGTCAAAAAGCTCCTTGCTTCTGACTGGATGAAGGATGGCTTTTCCAGTCACAGAAAGCTTTTTTTTTTCTGATCAAGAAGGGATTTTATCTCAGTGTTGTTTTCATTAAACCAGTTATGATGGCATCTGCTGATAAAACCAATTGATTCTGTGCAAGCCTCGTGAATGGTTTCCTTTAGCACTTGCCAATCTTCCCCAACACAAGTGTTATTGTTTTTATCTTAAGATTAATTAATTTATTGCTGAGATATGTTTGGAGGGCTTTGCAGTTTCTAGGGGTCTGAAGGCATTTGATGTTGTACTGCTTTTGGATTTATTTACACTGCGATATTTGAACAAAACCCTAATGGGCAAGATTGATCTCACTAAGTGATGATTAGTCCAACAGTCATTGGCTCCTCTCATAACATGCATGAGATGAGTGTCTTTTTAGATCATGCACCCTTATGATGACATAGTCAAGGAGGTGCCATTATTTCAAGTGAGGGTGTTGCCATGTTGCTTTGTACCTGTACCTGTCACATTGTCTGAAGACAGAGTTAGTAATGACAAGGCCTTACTCTGAGCATTTACTGAGTAAAAGGATGTTGTTGGAATATGTCTTGCCAACTCCTTTCTTTCCAATGGTGCCTTGCAATATGTAAAGTCCCAGCCAAGTCTTGCATTGAAATCTCCAAGGAAGCTGATCCTATCCTCTTTCAGGATGGTAGTCAGGATTTCATCAAGGTTGGTCTAAAACTGTTCTTCCTGTTAGTCCTTGGCATTGAATCTTGGGGCATCTGATAATGGTAACAAACAAATTGTTGGTTAGTTGCAGGCAGAGAGTCATGGGGTTTTCATTAATGTTAACAGGGAATTCAGTCATTTGGCCGACAATCTGTTTTTTTAATGGTGAAACCAACACCATGTAGTCACCTGTTGCTTGAAGGTGTCCCTTTCCAAAAGAATATATAGCCATCCCCTCTTCTCCCTCAGATGGCCTTTGCCTGCATGTCTGATCTCACTGAGAACAGCAGTATTGATGGTGTATTGTGAGAGTTCTTGGGCAATGATAGCTGTTCCACATACAGGTTTTTCACTGTTTGGGTCATCTAGGAGGGTTTGTATATTCTAGGATGCAAAGGATATTTTTGTTTCAACCACAGTTTTAGTGATCTTCCTGGAAGCAACTATCCAGTCAGGCAAGATGGGACAGCCTATGTTTGGGGCATCTGTTCTAGCCCCCTCCCCAAGTCGGGTGCAAAGAGAGGATTGATGAGTGATCAGTCATAATTGCAGCTGCTGATTCACTTACCTATTCCATTCCTAGGATGAATCAACCAACATACAACCACTGCCTGCCTGTGGATCTATGACTAGGAACTCCCAGTGATCACTTCATCTGTTCCTGTTGCCACTCGTCCATTACTGCAGGATTTTGTAGAGGTTATGTGTATTGGTGATTGGATCCAACATCTACCACAATAACCAGTGGGAGCAAACTTTGTTTTATGTGAGAAGGTTGTTGAGCATTGGCAACCATACAGATCTTGATGGAGGAGAAATCTAGTGGCAAGAAGATTCAAGATAACTGGAGTTACTCTTCCACTGCAGTCTTCATCCATCTTTGCAGCTGTTGAGAAGTATACCTTCTTCATCCACCTGTCCCATCACTGAAGTCTTTGTTATATTGGACTGCTCTTTGACTGATACCTCACCTTTGACCTCACCACCAGGGGTAACCCTATCAGCAGTACAAGACTCCCAACAGTGTTGCTCTTAGTGTTATCAGTACACACAAGCCTCTCCACCCTGTCAAGGTGGCAGTCTGTGGAGAGGACAGATTATGAAATAATAATTAGTAGATGGGATAGAAAAAATAGATATGTCCAGATAATTAGATATAGTATCTACTGAAAATAAATCCTCAATCTAGTAATGTTCTACTCTTTCCCACTTGTCTTGAAATTGCTTTTAATGTTTTAACGCAGTAGGACACATCTCCAAATTATTTTACTCCAAACCATTTTTCTTTAGTGAGTAATAGTATTTAGTAGACATAGTAAACTTCAGTGGGTTTTGCATTATGGTAGCCTATCCAAGGGCTGAAGTCTATCAAGTCTATCCAAGGGCAAACTATTTCATTTGTTAGAAAATTGGAAGCTACTTTTAAAAGGAGGATGCCAGTGTTGTAGATCACAGCATTTTATTCTTGTGTGAAAGATGCGATACCACAGTCAGCAAAGTGAATGAAACTCTAGCTTGCATCTACTGTTGCATCTCATCAAGACCCAAGAAGTCATCCTTCCACTGTACTCAGCCTTGGTGAGGCTGCAGCTGGAGTACTACATCCAATTCTGGGCTCCACAATTCAGAAAGGATGTTTAGAAGCTTGAGAGAGTCTAGAAGAGAGCCACGTGAATGATCAGAGGGCAAGAGAGCAGGCCTTATGAAGAGAGGCTGAGAGCCATGGGACTGTTTAGTTTGGAGAAGCACAGGCTCAGGGGTGACTTGGTGGCAGCCTATAAGTACATTAGGGGTGTGCATCAGGATCTGTGGGAACCCTTGTTCACCAGAGCACCCCAAGGAAATAAAAGGACCAATGGTTACAAACTCCTGCAAGACCGTTTTCAGCTGAACATAAGGAAAAACTTTTTCACTGTCCAAGCCACCAAGGCCTGGAATAGACTCCCCCAAGAGGTGGTGCAAGCACCTACTCTGGACACCACTTTTAAGAATCATTTGGATGCCTATCTTGCTGGGATCTTTTGACCCTGGTTGACTTCCTGCCCCTTGGGCAGGGGGCTGGACCCAATAATGTTATGACGTCCCTTCCAGCCCTAATGTCTATGAAATCTATGAAGCTTCCATTGTATGGGAGGCAAATGCCTTCCACTGAGAGTGTGGTTGATTGTAACCCACAATTGATTTATATCTGAAAAAATGTCATTAAAATAATGATTACTATGAGAACTTATTTAAATAAGCTGAATTCTCAATATTAGTTTAATATTTTTGCAAAAGACCCCTAAAATAGGTAGATCAAAACTGTTAAATACTGATATCTTTTAATTTTCCATTGAATTACTCTGAAAAACTTGGAAGTTCTAAAATTCTAGCTCCTGGAATCTAAAGGTTATAATACTTTGCCTTTCTCCTCTAATATTTCTTAACTTTATTTCTCCAGTCCATTGATTCTACTTCCCTCTTTAGATTCACATTCCTCCACTGGTCATTTTATTTTCTTTGTGCTTTTAGCTTTTAAATTATATTAACATTAATTCTGAAGAAATAGTTTAATCATTACATGACTGTCCTTTGTACAATTACAGAATTTGTGTTGCTACTTAGTACCAATTCCTATTGTCTTTTCAAAACATTTCTTGGTTACTTTACCTGATTTGATTTTATCATCTAGTATTATAAAATTTGACAGATTGGGTAAAAGAAGAAAAAGTCTTTTTTTTTTTTCACTTCATCATTCTTAAGCAACAGTTGATATTTTGCTCTTGTAAGTCTTCCAAATATGGTATAGATATAGTTGTAATGTACTAATTTTTCCTCGAGTCTTAATCCATTTGAATTTTCACTTCGTAATCTCTTGTGAAAAACCTGAGGGGTCTTATTTCTCTTAGAATGCTCATTTTTAATACTTTGTATCCTTGAAGTATGAATTTTAAGCATAACCTCTTGGCCCCTTATCACTTCCATCCCCCTTGCCACAACCCAAATCCTTTCCTTGATTGCTGCTCCCTTCTCTTTTTAGACTTGAGTTAGGTTTTTTTTTTTTCGTGATAGTTCCATAAAAGAAATTTTAGACTAATAATCTGTATTGTTTCTGTTTTCTTGATGCTGTTGTTGGTTTTATATTTTCACTTCTCAGTAATTAAACGTCATTTTCTTATGGTTTTATTGCTGGTTCAGTGAAATTAACAGAAATTTACCTATTGGCTTAACAGATCAATGGCTAAACTTAATTTTAGAAAAAAGTGTGTTGTAACTGGTTATTGACCACTTTGATGCAGTTACTTGGTCTAAATGAAGATCATAATAAACTTAGGGGGATGGATCTTTGTACCTAGCTACTTTAGTGGGATTCTGTGCAGATACAGATCTCCTTTTGTTCTTGTTACAGCACCAAGGCCTTATGAATAGAAATTCAATCCGTGTCAGGTTGTATGAAGTGGCTACTCCAATTACCTCCTTGTATGACAGTAATTATATTAAGATGGGGTTAATTTTTTTAATCTTTTTCTGCCAATCTTTCCATGACCTGGTCTAATGTATGTGCTGATACACTGAAATGGAATCTTTATGAGGGATGATGGACTGTACTGCTATTTTTAATATGTCAGCAATTTCTAGATAGGCTAAAAATGTAAGTGATGATGATCTCTTCTTGAAAATGTTGGCTCTTCTAAGATTCTGATTTTTAATTTTTTTTTTTTAATGCATGGTTTTTACTGTAGTCTGTGGGCATATCTACACAAGTTGTATTAATGCACATTAGCCTAATTTACTGTGAAGCATGGGTGTGCATATACAAGTGTGTGCTCTTTACTGTACAGTAAAAATGGCTAATTGTGACTAAATATGATACCTTCAAATGCAGGTGTCAAATTTAGTCACAATCAGTAATGTGCAGTAACACACGTGTAGACATGACCCGGCACTAACTTTAGTGCTGGGTCTGCCCAGCCACTAGGGGCCAGCCATAACCCAGCCCTAGGGCTCTTGGCTGGGAGCTTCTCCTGCTCCAGGGCTGGGCTGCTTTCTGGCAGCCCCTAGCTGCAGAGTATAAAAGCCTGCAGACATTTTGGCAGATGTTGGCAGCCATGTGGCTGGAGGCTGGAGCTCCGTCCAGTGGTCACAGGGTCACACAACAGGGCTGAAGGGACTTGGCACTAGATTTAGTGCCAATTTCCAGCACATGTAGACACCTGCCAAAAATCTCTTGCTGTGCATTAGCTTAATGCACAGTACATTTAGTCATGACTAACTGCACATGTAGACACACCCTGTATTACAGCAAAAAAAATATTAAAGGGAGTAAATCTAACATGCTTTGTTAGACTCAAACTGACCAATTTCTTCATTAATATCATGCACATTCTTCTGTTTGAATACATACATTAAGTAAGAGCCTAGCTGGGACTAATTTATATTCTTTGCAGAAGGTGAGTGTGCATGAAACTTTATTGCATAATACCAAAAGCATTTAGGCTTGATTCTACAAAGATATGAACATTAATACACCCATTTTCAGTATGGAAAATATAACAGAGACCCAAAATGAGCACATTATCCTTTATAAAATAATGGGCTACAAGATTTCATTTTTAAAGTATGGCTTAAGTCGGAGGGTATACAACCTGTGGAACAGGTGCCACAAATGGCACTGCAGCCTCTGTGTTTGGCTTGCAGCAGGTTGGGGAGGAGACATTTAGCAGAGTGGCAGATACGTCAGTGAGCAGAAAGCAGAGCATCAGATCATTTGAGGAAAAGGAATCACGTGGCTCTCAAGGAAGGTGTGGGACTAGTTTGTGACACACCTGCCAAAAAAGGTAGTCCCCATTGACCTAGGTTTTAATGATCATCACCGGGTTCAACAAACACAAACATACAATAGATAAGAAAAACCAACAACAACTTTATTGTAAAACAGTAGGCAACATCTGCAGACCCTTGGTATTTAAAAAACTCTCTGGACCACCTCCCAGTTCTCAATATCTTTCATTTTTCTAAGGGATTGTCTTGAAAAATTATCTTTTTACATATCTGCTTTACTATATAAATGAGTTAGTATCACTAAATTCAGGATATTCTGAAACTATACAGTTTTCAAACTAAAATGCAAGTTTATTTTTTTAATATTTGATATGTTTTAAATCTTTACGGGGTTATGTTTTAAAGTGTCCTCCTCACAAGCATAAATATTGAGACTTAGAAAAAATAGGTGCTTATGGATTCATTAGTCTCCTGAACTGAGGCGTTAATAACAAACTGCATTTTGAAAGTTTTATAAAATCATGAGGTGCTCACATTGGCCTCTGGTTCTTGCTCACAATTAAATGCTTTGCTAAATCAGCAAAGCTGAAAAGGCCAGCAGAAAGGAATGGGACTACTATATAATATAAAGTTACTCATATGCCTAAATCCTGGAAGGTAGGTCCTTAGGATGTCCATTTCACAATCAATTCATTTCAAAGTGCTGCAGAAATAAATCTACATGCAATTAAATTGTGCTGCTGAAAATGTATCACAAAATTGATGTAAAAATCTTGTCTGATAAAATGGGTGAATGGTACAGATACATCAATAGTTGTTTGCAAGTAGTCCTTTCTGCTTGGATGATGGAATTATGCTATAATTAAAACAAACAAACAAACAATGTATATGACTCTGTGTGTGTGACACAGTGGACTCATCTGCATATGCTACTAAGGTGAAGCAATACACTCTGGCACATATAGCACTGGAGTTTATTGCTTCTGGAAGCTATGTTTATATGTGCATCAGGGATCGTAGCATGTTGAGCCAGGTCAGAATAGCCCCGGCTGTCAGAGAGCTCGGGGGGTCAGCCTGCAAGCCCAGGGCTGCTCCAGCCCAGCTCAATGTGCTGTGGAGGGGCTGGCTGGTGCACAAGGGTGCTCAAATGTGGGGCTAACTGGCTGGCAGCCCCCACACTGAAGCACCCTTGTGCCCCAGACAGCCCCATCAACATCTACATGTGCATTCCTATAAAGAACTCTGCAGCAGGAGAGTATTTACAAGTACTATCTTGTGGTGGAGCTAATTGTTTAACTAATTTAAAAAAAAATAATTTTAATCATACCCAATAGCACCGCACATATAGATGGCGATGTTTTACAGCACAGCTAATTAGGCAGCTCCCTAGTAAACATCTTGTGTAGACATGCCCAGTGATTATAAAACCATGAATTACATCTTTTAAAAATCTGTTTATAAATTTTCTTCATCTTATTAAGCAGTTTCAGGACAAATATCTTTAATAAGGGGTAGAAACAAATCTGCTGGTGAAACAAAGTATATCTGTTTTAAAGCAAACGTGTGACCTTTTAATTTCTAAGGGCCTGATCAGGTGAAAGTTCTTAACCATGCTAAACATTTGATGATTTCACTTGGTGCATCTACATGAGACATTTACTACAGAGCTGCCTAATAAGCTCCACAGTAAAGTCTCAGGGTCTACATCTGTGGCCCTGTTAGGCTATAAGAAATTAACTCTGCTGTAGGTTAGTACTTGTAAACACAAATACTGTCTTAGGGTGGCATTCTTTAGTGTGCAGCAATGCATGTGTAGACGCTGATGGAGCTTTCTAGGGTATGAAGAGGCTTCAGTGTGGGGGCTGCCTGCCAGTTAGCCCCATACTGGATAACTCTTCTGCCCTAGCCAGCCCCTGTACAGCACAATGAGCCAGGTTGGAGCAGCCCTGGGCAGGTAGGCTGACCTCCACCAAGCTCCCTGCCAGCCATGGCTGTTCCAACCTGGCTCAACGTGCTGGTGTCCCAGGCACATATTGCCTGGGACCAGTAAACTCCAGCGTGATATGGAGTTTATTGAATCACATTTATTGCATGTGTAGTTGCACCCAGTGAGATTTCAGGGTAGTCAACTTATTGCAATAGAGGCTTGGCCTATACCAGATTTCCTTCCCCAATAATGTAAACAAATCTATACAATTTAATTCAGGAGGAACTAGCATGTTGCTACTAAATGATAACAGATGCCTTGAGGGAACTAAACAAAATTTAGTTCTGTAGTAGTCTTGAAACTTTCATGTCAACAATTAGGTTATGATAATTCCTCATGACCATAAAAATAAATGAATTAATATTGCTAACCGCACCACTCAAAAATGATTATTCCTTTCTCCTTACTGATTTTTTGTTTGTTTGTTTGTTTGTTTGGGGTTTTTTTTTGGGGGGGGTGGCATTAATTGTTTATTGTTCTTTTGGTTTTTGAGCCTGTAGGGTGGAGTGAAGTCACCCTTTCAAACTTTCCTATGCAACCCTGGGGGGACAAAACTAACTTTTTTTTTTCTTTTAAATACAAGCTAGATTTCTATATAGTTTGATCATTCGAAGAGGAGTCACCTTAAGAATAATATTTCAAATTGCAAAACTCAGGATAACTGACGGAATTGGAAAATTAACCCAGCTTTAAAGAGAAACAATTTTTAGATTCAATCTAACTCACTTGAGCAGCAGCTATTCATGTCAGATGTATCTCAATTTTTACAACTAGGGTTGAGAGAGAGTTCATTTTTAGTTGACAAGGATGCCAGTTTGTGCTTGGAAGGATTACAGTTCCAGACATTTATAACTGAAGGCAGTAATTTTAGGTTACAAAAGGGGAAATATATAGGCATCTGGGAATGCTAGGCCTGTGTTGCAGTAAAAGAACTCTAATGTCCACTTTAAAAAAAAAAAAAAAAAAGGCTTAAAATCCTTTTTTTTTTTCAAAACTTCCCAGGTATAATATCTAAGGGAATTTCAGTTAACAGCATTCCAAGCCTAAAAACTTGAAGGCCTCTGTCAGAAATACATCACAGGGTAAGGGTAAGACAGCATAATTGCAAGGAGGCTCCTGTTTGCAACAAGACAGGTTGTAATAAGAGGGCAAGGTATTTAACAGTAATGCTATGCTTTTCAACCAGAAGTTTGTACCTCTCAAAGTTACCAAGGCTTGCCTTGTACTTGTGTTACAATTTTGCAAGGGCTGAACACTGACCTCTTTCAGTGAAACTGTTAAGCATGTACCCAAAGTTGAATTGGTGTTTCAGTTTTAAACAGTTAACTACTTTGATGGATTGGCCTACAGTTCTCACTGTAATGTTATCAAGGGCTGTCAAGACTCTGGGCAGGTCTTAAGAAGCCTTCAGTATAAATGTATAAAAATGCAGGCTATTGGAAAATAAATGTAATCCTGAAATTCTGAGTGTGCTCACCTTACACTTGCATCATGCAGGGTTGAGCTCATAATGAAACCCTCAAATAGAAGCAAAATATCAATGGAAAAAGAAGCATTTAAAGGCTTTGCTTAGCTTGTTTCCCTTGTCTTAAAAAGGCCTTACTTGGAGGAATGCTTCTTATCTCCATGCATTTGTTCTTGGGTAGGAACAAAATTAACTGCCTATAAAGGTGACATTTTCTTTCCCCAGAACCAATTAAGTCCCTTGAGCCTGACGGAGACCAGCTTCTCATGGGTTTTTAATGTCACTTGTCATTTAGCACAAACCTGCTTTACTGGGGTGGCTGAAAGTCATGTTCAATTTTTCTAACCTTTATTAATAATCAGTTTTTATCTCAAGAGACAACTCTTACATTCAGAAAACTGCTTGAATTTTTTACAGTTATAGCCACAGGGAATCGCTTAAGGAATACAAAATCAAATTGATTTAGACTATTGAAATTAAATCAAATCTACATTCCATATAAAGTTGGTAAAACTGATTTGGGGACGTTTTTAAGGCATTTCTGAGTTGGAAGCATGAATCAGGAGACTGTATAGGGGTGAAAAAAGGAATGTAGCAGGCTGGCTCTCAGAGGTTTGCAGAAGACTGTAGATGTAGTACTCCACAGGCTTTCAAGGGTTACAGCCCAGCTACAAGCAATAGGCACTGCCTAGAAGAACTGGACCAGCTGCAGAGGATAATTAGCCAGTCCACAGGAGCCTAAAAGGCTCCCAGGGTAGAAAGGAAGGGAGAGAGAGAGAGAGAGAGCGTAAGCGAGCCAGAAAGATAGGTCTGTGAGAGGAGTCAGGCTAGAGGTGGCAGAACTGAGCCAAGCTACCTCACAAGGTCTGGGAAAAGATCCAGGGGTTGTGGAGCTGGAACCAGCAGCATCACACCAGGAAACTCGTACTAGATGGAGAGGAGGAAGATGCTAGTGCTGAGAGAGCAGCAGGGAAATGGAATCGCCTTCTTGGGATTAGAGAAGAGACCCTAGGACCGTGAGTTAACCCTGTATGGACTATCTTATGTTTGTGTTTGTTGAGGGCCGACTTATGTTCTAGTGTTCCTGAGAGGCAAGTGTGCCTTAGAAGTAAAGAACTGTGTCAACTTCTAAAAGGATTTGACCTACCAATAATCCTGAAACTGTTACGAGAAGCTCATAAATTTTTTTCTTGGACCTGAAGTTCCACTCACATCTAGCATTAATCAAAACCTAAAATGTTCCTGGAAGTTATGAAAGTTTCAGGTAACTTTCAATTAAAAAAAAAAAAAAAAAAAAAAAACTTTAAGGGTTTTCAATATTTTATGTGCCCCACAGGGTTAGAAACAAATTCAAAGTATAACAAGATATTGCTTTCTTCCAGTTAAATGTAGGAAGAAATAAGAATTTATACTTTATTTTCAATCCTTTATTTTCCAGGCTTTGCTTTCCAATTTGGAACCATAGTTGTGAGGTACATAGGGCAACTTTTAGAAAGGATGCCCTATCAGAATACAAAAAGGCCTCAGTTTGAATTCAAGACAAAAGAAAAACCAAAGCTGTCAGAATGACGATTCAAATTTAAGCAAGAAAGTACAAAAAGCACATTCAGTAGCAGTCAGTAATTCTAGGTCTTTCCTCAGCTTACCTTTATTCATGGATAGTTGAAGTTTCTAAAATCCCAACTCTGATATGGCATTTTTACAATGTGTTTATTACATGAAAATACCTTGGTCCTCTTTGTACCAACATAACTTAGGGTGAACTCCACATCCCATACTTGATTTGAGTTCCACTGAACATGTATCTATCTGGCTTTACAAATATTAGCAAGTTTTGGTAATCTTGAAAATGTTTTCCAATGATATCTAACCTAGTTTTACAAATACAAGAGAAGCTGAGACAGTATGACCACGCAATTGAAAGGGAATCATTTTGATATTAGCCTAGCATCTTTGAGTGTCTAAGTGTTTGAAAAGCATGAAGAAGAACCAGTCTAAGTTATGAAGTTTAGTGTGAATGACCTAAACTTGAATTGATAGAGAAGCATGTAGGCATTTACAATTGAAGGAAGAGGTGTCCAGGCAGCCTGCAGTGGCGATGACCTGCAGGCAGAGAGCCGTTCTGTGCACATCCTAGTATGTTATGCAGGCTCCCTGAGATGCTGGAGATTGCTGAGCATGTGGGCCATCCCTGATTGGATGGCTGCTACTAGGAACCATACTCCCACCCTGCAGTGAGCTACCCCTGCCCAGAGGTTTCCAAAAGAGATCTAGAGTGAGTGCTGCCTTGTTAACTGCATGTACCATGGAGCCCTATTGGCTGTGCACAAGCTCATGGGAGATGTGGCACACAATTCTTGTTGGCCTGCATGACTGTTTTGCTGGAGGCTATGGGACATTACATGTCCCCACATAGAGATGTTCTAGCAGATTTTCATGCTGGTATGTACCTTGATACCCATGACCTGGATGTCCTGTGCAGGGCCATTTACCACACTCTCTATGGCAACGAAGTATCTCTGAGTAGCCCAACAACTTTTACATGGCTAACAAGGACAAAGCCATCCTGGGTGTCTCGGGTGCTCTGACACAAGTTTAGAGGGGCTTTTTGCAGAGTGGTAGGGAGACATGCTGTTTGGGAATGGGAAAATGTAATGTGGCCCTAGGGGAACGGGTGGGGGGTGCTGGGCATTTGGTATAGTGACTTCTTGCACTGCAAGACTTGGAGGTGCCTTACTCCCACAGACTTGCTCTTGGGGTTGGAGTGGGACTGTTCAAGTTCTACCTGCAAGCCTGTCCAGAGGCTCTACCTGCAAGTGACACTGGCTTCTGAATTAAGTTGGCTGCACCTGCTTCTCACCTGTGGGACTCCAGCCTTCTCATCTGTGCCTGCTTGGGGAGGGAAGAAGGGAAGCTGGAAGGGAGGAAACCTTTCTGGTCTTTGATGCAACGCAATTCCAACAGTTCTGAGACCAGCATGTTGTCGCCTATCCTTCACCTGAATACTCTATCTGCAAACCCATCCCCATGAGGCTGCAGACCTGAAATGCCAAAACCAGGTCCTGCACGTAGGGAGTGAGTCTTGCTTTTCAAATATGGGGTCTCTAATTATGTGTTCAAGTCTTGTCAGATTTGGTGTTTCTGGCTCACTATCTGAGCGCTGAGGTCCTGGACTTGTGGGTCTGTGCACAAATCTTGTGGTTTGGGGTTTCTGGTTTGGTGTGCAGCTATTAGGGTTTGTGTCTGTGCCTGGGTCTTGAGGTTCTCTTGCTTCAGTGTTTGGGTATACATATGGGTCATGGGGTACTTCAGGATGGAGTCTTGAAAGTGAGGGCATAGGCTGGAGTCTCAGGTCTTCAGGGGACTGAGTCTTATGTGAGGAATATAGCTACCTCAGTCCCCCTGCATCTTTCTGTGGCTTGCAACACAAGGTGGGGTGGAGGAGAGAAATTGTGCTCCCTCACCCCCATGCTATCTCAGGTCTGGAATTTCCTTGGTTGTAGTAGAAGAGTGCAGCCCAAATGTCAAAGCCTCTCCCAGTGGGAGAGGGGTGGGGAGCTGGCAATGCATACTACAATGTGGGAGGACAGCAGGCTAATGTGAATTGATAGGGCAACCTTGCAAGCATTCATTAGACCAGTTTATACCCTATCAGCTGTTTTTGTCTGGCACAACAGAAATTTAGACTGCATACACCACTCTTAGCTTGACCTATGCTATGGAAACATTTCATTTTGATGAGTTTAGACCAAGCTAAGTTTGATTAAATTGATTTAAATGTAATGCTTGCATATCCCCTTTATTATACGTGTTGCGGGGTAAAATTCAAGAAAGTCCAGGGAGATAAGGAGATAATTATTGGCCAAGATCTATATTGTTTTATCTTTTAGATTTCCAGGCATTAGAATATTCTGTAAAGAGACAAAGGTGAAGTTCAGAAAACATAGGAAGTGGTGATTATGTTCCATTTGAAATGAGGCCAAGAGAGTACTTGGGTTTCTCACCTTTGAGTGACCTATACCACTGAGCTATACAATACTTCGGTATGGCTATTTCTTTTCTGTTTCTCATAGCTATTAAGTGGTCCAATATATAGGTCAGAATTTAGGATGTCCATCTCTGAGGTGGGATATCCAGATTCCACACTCTGGTTTCAGTGAAATAGTGGGGGGCAAGGGTTTAGAATTCAAATGTCCTGGCCATGGACTACTCGGTATAATGAGGCTGTTGTTACCCCTAACCTAGTAGCATCTTTTCATTTTGTGACTGGTACCAAGTTCTTTTTATAAATCTTATTTTTTGAAATTTAAAAAACAGCAGTTTCGGCATTTACAAAACAATTTAACATTTTCAAACTATTTCATACCTCTTTAGCTGAAATTACTTGTCAAATTTGGCAATAACTCTGACTACCCTAAAGCTTCATTTTTTGGCAAGCAAAAGAGTAAAAAACAAAAAAACACCAACCAAACAAACAAAAAAATCCTCCTACCTCTTGACAGTAGGCATTATCAGACCATCCAGACCCACAGAATTATGCCTGTCTGACTTCTTTGTGCAGTTAAAAAAGCATCCAACTATTTTAATGGTCATGTTAAGTTTAGTCTTATTGGGAAATCAAGAACAAGAAACATTTTAAGTTGATTGTATTTGAGCAACATTCACTAGATGTTTTCTCACTAGTTTCCTAGATAATGAATGGGCATAAAGCCCTGCTTATAGCAGTAATCAACCATAAATACTTTCAAGCAATGATGCATGCCACTTCTTTCCCAACATAACCTGGTGTGTGAACAAATGTGCCATCTAACTAGAAGCTATGATTTTCCTCAGATAATATAGAAATTGGCATGTCGTCATTGCACTTTCTAGAGACAAAAGCAGATATAGCTTTTTAGATATAAAGAATGAAAGACAAAATTATGATCATGTCTTAGAAATGAATAAAGAAATAGGAATTGGAATGTACATGTGTGATTTGTCAATATATAGTAGTTCTGAAATACCAAACACAGATATTGCTTAAGCATCTATTTCTCATGCCAGGTCAGTATACTAATTTGGGTAAAAAATAAAATGGGTTCTACATGAGGCAATGACTAAGTGGGGCTGAAACTACATTTTGCAAAAAAGAAGTAAATGACCTTTTCTTTTTCTTTGCTGAATAAACTTTTAAAAAAAAAAAAAAAAAAAGCAAAACATTTCAGGCAGGCTTGGATTATAGCATGGAGGTATGAATTGACAGTTCACACAGTTTGGTCCAAAAATGGCAACCTTCTCTTTTGAGTGAGCGTTCATGTACCCACGGAATGTGCACATGTAAATGTCAGGTCCTCAGACTGCACCTCCTTTCATCCAGAAGTGTTCACATTAAACCTGCCCCTACTTTTTCCTGTTGCTTCACCTTAAAAAGTGGATCATGCCTCTGTACTCAGTTCCTTCCAACTATTTCTCACCATAACTTCTTCCTATCTCTTTAGTTCATTCTCTCTCTCTCTCTCGATTATAGATAGATATATTTCTCTCTCTCTGCGAATTTTGAAGGTTTCAAAAATGTCTTTGTTCCTGAATGGTGCCATGGAGGTCACCTGGATTAAAATATTATCCCCCTATTCCATGAGACAGTTATCCCAAAATAGGATAGCCACTCCAAGGGCCTGGGCGCATGTCTCATTTAACTTACCAGACTGCCTTTGGTGTATGCAGTCATGGTGAAGATACTCTAGGAAAATCACTCTTGGATGTGATTTTGATTCCTACCTACCGCAGGGAAAATATTAAACTAGTTTGGACGATGAAGTGGTGTAAGTAACCTGAAAAATATGCGTGGAAGAGAAACTGCTCTTACTCTAAAATTATAGTTGTATATCCATCACTGGTATGTAGTAAATCACATCCTGATGACCTTCAAGCCCAAGGCCTATGGTCCTAAAGGGAAGAGATACTGCACATTAACATGCTGGAGTTCAGGGATTACCACAAAGCCTGTGAATCTTTCCTCCAGCACATCTTGGGACAGTCAATGCATATCATGATAGAGAATACTAGGGCTATTTATATGCCCACACACACACCACCAGAAAACAACAGGTGGCTTGAGCCCTTTCCTCATGCTATGAAATGATTGTGGTTTTTAAAGACACAGTTTTTAAAGGAATTTTATTTTTCTTCTACCTGACTTTGGACATGCAGGTCTTATTTTTCCAGATGAAAAGGATACAGCACATGGTAATTTTCTTTAAAGGCACTTTAGAAAATTAAGTATAGCATCATGCATGTTTAGGTTCAAAATATATGCTAATTCCCCTAAACCTTTTCTATTTAGCATTAAATTAATTCATAGGGAACAAATTATGTGGTGATTTTCATTTAAGGGTTTTTTGCTTCTGGCAATTTTTTGGAAGTAGGATACTTTTCAGTGTACCTATTCAAAATTATTCTAGATTCTTTGAGCATTAGAGGCTCATTTAGTGTTTGATAGCTAAAGATGTCTGTTAAGTCTAATTAGACTTGAAGACCACGTGGTATATCTAAGTCCTTACTGAACGTGCATAATTCTTCAGAACAAAGTTTCATGGAAGAGCATGTCATTTAAGTTTAAAATTCAGTCTAAAATATCATTTTCAAATCTGTTTTTACTAATAAATCTCAGGGAAAAATCCAACAAAAAGGAATTATTCTCCATTTAGAACTTCTATTCAGATCCACTGAAGTCTGTCATACCATCTAAAATCAATGGTACCATTCTCTTGCCATATGTCACACCATCTTCTAGTTTTGTTAAAGCACTTAGCAGCCTCACTGCACATGTATAGGCACCCTTCAACATGCTGTAATTACAGCTCAATTAAATAAGTCTGCATGGTAATTACCGCGCTCCAGGAGACACCAGTCGCATATACAGGCAACCCCTGCTTAATGCTGTTTTGCTTAGCACTATAACACTCATTTTAAATTGATACCCGATTTCACTTGACACTCAGCCAGTTTCATTATAACACTCACGGTTGCCATCTTGCGTCATTAAGAACAATTGCCGTAGCCATCTTGGGCTGTCAAATACTTTGGGTTTTGCTTAATGCTCAGTTTTTCAGGAACCAATTAAGAGTGCTAAGCCGTGATTGCCTGTATCAGCACCCCTCACTGAAAAATGGCAATGGGGAAGCTTTATCTAAAGATAATTTGACAAGCTTTAATTAAAGCGCCCCCAACACCATTTTTTTTTTTTTTTTTTTAAAGTGTGGGGATGCTAATACTTATGATGTTCTGGGCTCTTTAGAGTGGCTGTCAAAGCTGCTCTAATTGAATCATGCCCCTCCCCACACCACCCCCAAGCATGTGTATAAATACCCTTAGCACTTAAGAGGGAA
>NW_005842731.1:682616-713589 GCF_000455745.1 Alligator sinensis | reverse complement strand
GAAAGAGGCTGCAGTGAGGGCTCAGGTGGCAATTAGCACAATCATTTCACCAGCAAAGGGCCAGGTTTAGGGAGGATATAAAAGCCCAGGGCCTGAGTTGGGGCAGGGAGTCTTATCCTGGCATCTGACGGGGAAGAAGCTCCTGAGCAGGCTGCAGAGGGAGTGACTCTGGCCTACACTGACTGTGCCTCTAGGTATGAAGTCTTAGGGCTGGGAGTTGGTATCACTGCAGTTTTTGGGGGTTTTTTTGTTTTTGTGTTTGTTTTTTTTTAAACCCTCAGGACACTTCTGGGTATGAATTTATGATTTCATAGACATTAGGGCTGGAAGGGACCTCGGAAGATTGAGTCCAACCCTCTGCCCCTGGGGCAGGAAGTCGGCTAGGGTCATAGGATCCCAGCAAGATAAGCATCCATTTTTTCTCTTGAAGGCGTTCAAAGTAGGTGCTTGAACCACCTCCAATAGCAGGCTATTCCAGACCTTGGGGGCTCGGACAGTAAAGAAATTCTTCCTTATGTCCAGCCTGAAATGGTTGCAGGAGTTTATAACTGTTAGACCTTGTCGTCCCTTGGGGTGCTCTGTTAAACAAATGTTCCCCCAGATCCTGGTGGACACCCCTTTATAAACTTTAGCTGGCCATCAAATTGCCCCTGAGCCTTCACTTTTCCAGGCTGAAGAGTCCCATAGCTCTCAGCCTGTTGTCGTAAGGTCTGTTTTCCTGACCTCTGATCGTGTGCATGACTCTTCTTTAGACTCTCTGAAATATTGTCACAAAAGTGACTGTGGGTCCATTACATTTGCTGTTGACCAATGATGGAGGTATCCACAGACAGGTAAATTGGAATATCCCATTAGAATAACTGGAGGACCCTAATTCATGGAGTAATAGAAGTGGGATGAAAATTCAAAGATGCAACGATGATGCCTTTGGAACTACTAAACATCTGTAAATTAATCTGTAAACTGGATGGCAAATTATTTATAGGAGAAATGTAAGGTGGTAGTGAAATGTCATTTAAAGTATTTTATACATTTCAGACAATTCATGTCCAAGCAGGATTCAGATTGGAACACACATAGGGAAGGGCATTCGGGATACCTGGGGAATGGAAGTTACTCATGCCAAGAACCTAAAAGATCTTGGCTTCATTAACCTAGCAAAATGAAAACTGAGAGGAGATATCTTTGCTGTCTGTTAATATATTGAGCATAAACTATGGGGCAGAAAAGGAAATATTTAAACTAATTGAGAACAATGGGGAAAAGAAGAAATGAGTATAAACACCATCCAAGAAGATATTTCAGTTTAGAAATTGCAAGAAAGTTTTTAACATTCAAGAGAATGTGGTTCTGGGGCAGATTCTCAATCATGGTTGTGGGGGTAGGGGCAAAAACAAAACAAAACAAAAAAACATGACTAGCTTAAGATGGAGTTTCAATTTTTTGAAAGGGAGTTGTATGATGATGTCTGTAAAAGCAGGGGACTAGATTTGAGTGACCTCTGTGGTCCCTACCAATCTTATGGCATTGGTTTAATATCCAACTGCCTAAGGACAGACATTAAACACACACTGGTTTAAGTGACTGGAAACTGGTTTAAATCTGTAATGGAATAGAAGTTCAGTGCACAGCAACTGGTTTCAAAATAGCCAAAAAACAGTTTAAGATGGATCTGAATGAATGTAGTATCAAACATAAATGATTTTGGGTTAAATCAGTCTATTTCACTTCTTTCCTAGATCCCTTCCCTACTCCAGCTAACTCTCAGTCCCCCAACATCCCAGGATGCTTTTTAGCTCCCCTACAAACTCCCCATTGCAGAGTGGGTTCCTTGGCCAGCACTGTCTGCTCCAGACAAGCAGGGCAGGTCTCACCCCTGTGCTGTCACATTGCAGAGGCAGCAAAGGCTCTCTTCTGCAGCCCTGGTCCTGCCTGCACCTGTCAGCCTGGTGGGATGAGGCAGGGAGGGGGGGGGTCATGGGAACAGAGCCCCACCCCCACCTTCAGCTCTGATCCCTGGTATATAAGGGTTTCCCCCACCTGGACTTGTGCCAGTCACTGTGCAGGTGGGAACAGTCTCTGCAGCCTTGGGCTGTTCCAGATCCCCAAGTTTCAGGGGGGGTTACCCTGCTGCACCAGGGTTCCCCAATCCCTTACACCAGTCCAGAGGGTAAATAATTTTCCCCTCCCACCACTCAGCATGGTCCAGCACTGGCTTAACTATGTTTCCGCAGATGCAGGGGGAGGAAGAGTCCCTCCAACACACACTGCATAAGCCCTCGGGTGAGTGGTGGCAGTTTCCCCGTGCTTCGGTGGGGGGTTCTCTGCCCCAGGTAGGGTCCACTGAGTCCTACTGCCAGTTCAAGAGAGTAACTTTCCCCCTCCCATTCCTCCACATTTTCTGATAATGGCTTCCCCCACCCACCCCAGCAGATGCAGAGGGAACAGTCCCTCCAGCTCAGGGTCATTCCAGCATGGGATGGCACATGGGGGTGGGAGGAGGGAATTCCCCCTCTACACCATCAGCAGGGCTTGGGGGACACAGCCCAGGATGGGAAATCATCCTGCTGAGGTACAGGAATCTCCCCATGTGGGCTGATGCAGAGTGCCAGCTGGACTCCAGACTGGAGGGAGTATTCCCCACTGCACCTGTGGGGTAGAGCTAAGTCATCACTGGACTTCATGGAGGGGTGGGAGAGGGAAATTCCCTCTGTGCACTAGTAGCAGGCCTCAGTGGACTCTGCCTGGGGTTGGGAACCCCTGATGGGGCATGGGGAGTCCCCCATGAGGACTGATGTGGGGGTGGGTTTAAGCCAGTGTTGTGTGGTAGGAGGGGGGAAGTAACCTTCTGGCATGGCTAGGGGGACCCTTCCTGGGGTAAGTAACCCCTGCTGAGGCATGGAGATCCCCCAACATGGGCTGAAGCCCTGCATCATCTGGGCCCCAGGTGGGAGTGGCTGTCTGTCCTGTCCCTCACCTCCCATGCTAGAGACCAAGGAATTGGGGAGCATATGCTGGGCAGCCAGCCAGTGATGGGCCCAACTTGGCTGCATTTGGTTGCCCTTGGCAGTGGATGGCAGGCTGGGAGATATGCTCTGGATATACCCTGACTGCTGGTATTTAGCTGCCTTTCTAAATTCAAATGTGCACATCAGTTCACTTAATTATCGGTTCAGGCCATGCAGTTCAGAGAAACCTGTGAATATTAAATCAGATCAGCCTTGGGATTTTTGACTATCTATATTTAGCCATTAGCTCAAAAATCCTGTTGTGTGTACAATGAATGAATGTTGTGTCCGACAAATAGGTCAGCATTTAATTGAAAGCTGCAATTTTTCCAAATGCCCAGATGGGGCAGATGGAATCTGTACATTCAGCAATAATACCAGAAAGTCTCTCTTTTATTTGGAAGTTCATATCTGACACCATAAAAAAATTAAGGACACATTAGGTATAGTAAACTATGAGGCTACAATGGAGAAACATACCATGTGTTTACATGTGCAAAAGCACACATTTGAGTGTCTTCTCTATGTATAAAACACCATATCACTTTTAGGGTCAATTAAAACAAATGGGCAGAAATATTATTTTCTCTTTAGTATTTTGAATATCTCTAATATCTTGTGATATCCACTGGGAGCATGGTCTCCCATAATCCCATTATTTAAGTAAGCATACAGCCAAAGATGATTAATTCACTTTGCTTGGCTACATTTGGCTGTAATGTTCTAGTTCCAATAATTACCTCATTAGAAAAATAAGTTACTTGAATGCATAATGTTCATTGTAAAGCAAACAAAACAAAGTGACATTAAAATTTGCATCCTCTAGTACATATAAAATTAGAAACTCTGAGATGTTTAAGGAGTCCATAAATTAGCCATGTTTATGGGTCTGAGAACAACAAGGTACAATAGATTAATGCAAATTTGCTAGCATAGCATCCTTGTGTTGACTCAGATTTTATCTAATAGTGGTCACAAATGAATATGACCTAAACACTATTCTCTCCAGAATATTGGTCCATGTCACAGAAACACAGATGAAGTCTTGACCTATAGGATATCTTGATTATGATTGTGTTCAACACATAAGATTCCCTGGTGCGGTTATGGTAGGGGGGAGCAAAATATGGCTCGCAGACCAGGTGGGACCAGCCAAGTGACTGGATCCAGCCCACAGCTGCCCCCACACTGCTCCACATCGGGCCAAGCCCAGCCCACTCATGCTGGGACGGTCTGAACCTGGGCAACTCCCACCAGCACTTGTGGCAAGGCCCCAGCCAGCATGTGTAGCTTCCAGCAGGGCTGTTTCTGCAGTGGCTGCAGCTGGGTGCTTCTGCTTCCTCACCTCCAGTGGCAGCTCCTGCTCCTGATCTTGCCTCTGCCATGCTGCACCACACCTCATCATTCTGGGCAAGGGGGCAGGCAGCTTCAGCCAGGAGGATTCTGCCCCAGTGCATGGGGCTCTGGCTTCAGCTCCCATCCACCTTCCAGTTGAGCTGGATCACACTGGGGAAGGAGCTGCCTGGCTGAAGCTGCCGGCCCACCTGCCCACTGGAAGCAGCAAGGTGTGGCAGAAGCAGGTTCAGAAGCTGCTGCTGGAGGTAGAAAGCACAGAGTATCACCTGGCTGGCACTGAGCTGCACTGCCAGAACCTGCTCCTGCCATGCCACACCACTGGGAGGCTGGGTGGGTGGGCAGCTTCAGCTTCTGGCCAGCTGCAGTCGTACTGAGAACAGTCCCACCAGAAGCTGCTTGGCATGGTGTGGCAGGAGCTACTACTGGAGGCAGAGGGAGCAGAATGGTAGCCAGCTGGGCTCAGCCACAGATGCTGGTGGGATCATGACCTGGGCTGCCCCGGCATAAGCAAGCAGGGCTCATGTCCATGCAGAGCATCACAGGGGAAGCATGGACTGTACCACCCAAACAGCCCTCCTCCCCAGGAGTGTGCAGGGAGCAGGCCCTGAGCCAGAGCTGTCGCTGCCCTGTGACCCAGCCCCACGATCCCAACCTTGCCTGCCCCTCTTGTTCCTGAATAATGCTGCCTGAAGCCCCAGAGGAAGTTTTGGTGAGTTGTTGTGGGGAGGGGTATGCTGACCCAGCTTGCAGCAAGTCACTGAAAATGCCCATGTGGCCATCAGGCCCAAATATTTGCCTACCCCTGGACCATGAGATAGTGGTAGAAATGCAGAAGCTTTTAGGTGGTGATGATGGATTCTGATAAAGGGCTGCATTCTGATTTTGGGTCTACCACTAAATCTACATGAGTAGATTTACACCTATATAAATGAAGTTACAATCTTGGCAGATGTATTCTTTAAATATCTACTACTTCAGACTTGCATCCACAGAAATGAGAACTTTGCCCTACATTGTGATATGTGATAGAAATATCACTAATGGGAAAACACTAGAATTATGGCTTCCAAGCCTGAGGGTTTCTATTTTGCAAGATATACTTCTATTTGTAACTAACTTGTTTTAACATTTATAAATAAATACATAAAATATTACTTAAGTATTATTTAAAAAGAAATTAATACTTGAGGAAAATCATTTAAACTTAATCAGGACACTCCTTTTTAGTTTTAATAACTGACTTTAATAGTCTAAAATTTTTGTGGCCTACCTTTCTTATATAACAAGATCGTGAAATCTATTATCTATCATCACTAATGAAAGGCCACGTCAAACTAGCAAGGTGATAAATGAGGAGATCTGAGCAGATAATTTCTAGACGGATTAAAAAAAAAAAGGTTTGTTTTGGGTCATTCTGGAATATTTTTTCCTCTTTTTTTGGGGGGGGAGGTGTATTTGTTTGGGTTTTTTTTTTTTTTTTTTTTTTTTAAGGACTGTAATTCAGTTGGCTAAATTGTTTTTGTCTCACCCAATGAAAAGCATTTTATTTTTGTTTGTGTTTTGAGAACAGAATTCATTTATTTTAAGTCGAGACAGATTTTTGAAATGAGATTGATATTTTTTTTTTTTTTTTTTTGGCCAAAAAAAAAAAAAAAAAAATATCAATTTCAAACAATTTGTTATTGATTGTGGGGATGGTTTTATTTAACGTAAAATTGTATTTCTTGGCAGAAATATGCTCCTGGAAAAAAGGTCATTTTTCTGTATTTAAGGGAGATTTTTTTTTTTTTTTTTTTTTTTTTTTTCCCCCCCCCCTGCCATAATAATAGAAGGAGAAGAAATGGGTTGGAAGGCAACGAAAGAAATGAACTGTCACTTGCTATGGCTATTTATGATAATTTTCCAAAAAGACAACTCCTTATGCAGCTCCTGCTTTTTCATTTTCCTTTACATAAATTTCCATTGACAAGAGTTACTTTTGTAAGAGACTGTTTTATTTCAGAAAGGGAAACAAGGGGGGAAATCTGCAGCTACTGACTGGAAAGCCACCAAAACTACAGACAGCATCGCTAGTAAGTATTCATCTGAGAATGAAATGACTACCAGTTTGTAATGGTTTACCAGTTGTTAATAAACTGAAGCATAACTTAAGAGTCAGCAGAAAATAATGAAAACATATTTTTGCATCTTCAATCCTTGCTGTCCATTAACTGAAAATCCATTAAAATGGATGCATTCCTTGTACAACGACAAATCACTTAAGGAATAAGAGAATTCCTTAAATGAGATTTTCATAATATACAGAATGTACCGGCACTTATTATAGCAACCCGCACTAACCTAAATTGATTACTTTCTTTGGCTTGTGCTTGACTGGAAATGTAAATGTTGTTGCTTTCTATTCCTTTTTGCTATTACAATACATCTATTCATTTTTAAAAGCAAGAAGACATTATCAGTTATTAAGAGTATTTCTTATAAAATACACAGTATAACTCCAGAAGTAGCATTTATTTTGATTGTTGAAGTTTGTGAATAATTGCTTGGTAGGGAGCAGGCTAGAGTAAGATGAGGGACAATGGTGAGAAAATTGTCCAGGTATGTTTTAACTTGAAGTCTAGATTTCACACATCAAAGATCACAAAGGTTCAAATACAAACTCAGTTCTAAAGTTTAGGGACAGCCTCACATTCATATGTTGGCTGGTTACATCAGGTGTGTTGGCTGGTTACATCTGTGTATAGTCAGGCCTCGATTCACACAGTGGTTACATTCTTGAAAAAACACCATGCAAAGAGAAATTATGTAAAAAGATACAAAGGGTCTGTGGCAAATAAGGTTGTAGGTTCCAGGTGTGGCCGTTTTTTTTTTGTTTGTTTGTTTGTTTTTTTTTTTATTTGGCCAATTAAATGCCTGTGACTTTGAGAGGCAAAGATTTGTGGCTGGTATCTTTTTCTATTGCATCACCTGTATTGCTGGGAGGGATATAGACAATCTTTTGGGTACGAAGCACCCTTCTGTCCCTCTCAACTATGTGGTTAATCCAATAAAAAGTATCATCCACAAAAATCTTTGCCTTTCACATTTTCCTGGACCATCATAGCTACAGCATCACCCCAACTCCATATAACTGGACATTTGGTATGTACTTTGCAATTCAAGTTATTACGACGATTCCCATTTTCAGTGTTTTGGTACTATACCTACAGGCAGCTATAATCCACACAGGGAAGAGAGAAGCTTGAAAGAAGAAATTAGAAACAAGTTTATATGGGTGCCCTCTATGGCATTAGATCACTATCTAAGTGCCTTAGGGTAAGGAAATCGGCTCTGTAAATTAGTTTCACTAACAAGATTGTGCATTAGACTGAAAACATATGCTTTGTGAAATCCAACAGATAAAATTCACAAAAGATGTCCTGTAAAGGCTTAAGATAATACTCAGAAACCTGTAACTTAAAGCTGACTTGAAATATCACAATAGCACCAGTGATTTGGGAAAATCACTAATATACAGTTGAATATAGTCCAGGGGTAAAAACGGGTGATTCACAGCATTATCTTGGATAGCTAAAATAAGCTCTATACGTTATCAGTAACATAAGATGTAGTTGGGTTTATTATATGTTTCACCCCTGATTTTACATGGGAGTCTTGGACTCTGAAGAATATAGTAGTATAATTATGAGCTGTTTTGTTTAGGCTAAGCATTGTCTTAAAAATATTCATGATCATGTTACTAGCTTCTGAGCAAATAAACTATAATTTCAATTTAAAAACAAATGGTTTCCTAAAATAAATCAATATTTAATTTGCCTAGGGCATGCTAAAAGGACCATTTTATTATTTGGGGACATTGGAAACATTATTAAAATCTTTCTTCAGCAAAGGGTCCACAAATGGTCTTGGTGGCATAAAGTCTAATGAAAAGGTATAACTAGAATCTGCTACTCCTATCTTGCATTTAAGTGCACCAGCACAAGAGTTTTATTACTATATATATTTTTATCAGTTGCGGGGGGGGGGGGAAGGTTGGTACTGGTGATTTTTCTATAATGTTTTTTTTTGGTGGGGGGGGGGGGGGGAAGGTTGGTACTGGTGATGTATGAAATAAGAGCCAGATGATCCGTCATGCGTGTGCTCATGTATGCATGAATTGTGTAATAAAATACATGCACTTGACTCATGATTTGATAACTGCATGTACTACTGCTGTGTTTCACCCTATAAAAGATCAAATCCTGCTCAAGAGGAGGCATACTACTGTCTGACACTGGATCTATAAATCATTGAGTAGGTGTAAGCCTAGTGTTAAATAATATATTGAAAATTGGTGGGGGGAAAAGCTGATAACTGGTGGATTGTACATAGATTGACAGTATGTAAATAATATGGCAGCAAGAGAGAGCAGTCTGGATCATATATATATATGGCAATTTAAAACAAAAGGCATTTTAATACAGAACAAAAAAAAAATCAAAGTTGGGTTTAGTAATTTAGGCTAAATATATGGAGGACCATATATTGTAAAAAAGTGACTTTGAAAAGATAGTAAACAAACAATTGAATGTGAGATTCTAGTTTTGATACTGTGAAAGAGGGGGCTAATGTAGATCTTGTCTGTAAGAAGGAGTAGCAAGGTGATTTTGCTTCTGTATGCAGAATTGATTAAACCAATACTAGAATCCTATATAGAATTTAAGTGGAACAAATAGAGTTGCAACCACAAAAATATAAAGGCTGAAGGGGAAGTGTCTTTAGTAAGAGACGGGCCAGAGCTGGAGCAGCTTGCACTCTATCTGAAAGTTCCTTGAGAAATGACTTGATGGCAATGCCAAAGTACTTTCAAAGAACTAAAAGAAACTTTTAATATCTGGTTATTCTAGCCAAAGAAATCATAACAAGAACCTATGGCATTTAATCAAATTCAATAGCAAATGAAGCAGAAATTTAACCAGAAGAGTAGGCAACTAGTGAAACAAAATACCAGAAGAAGCCATGGAGTTTCCATCTCCTGGAGTATTCAGCAATAAAGACTCACTAAACCAGGCTTTCCAGAAAGTCATCATGGGATCATTTGGTAAATTTAATGTCCTTTAGGAAAGACAGAGCAATTTAATTGTCCCTATTTGTTATCCAGATTCTTTGCACAAAACATTCATATTATACCTAGGCCTCTTCCAGCTTATTTCTTTTATGCTATAAAAGTCCTTTGCATTGTTTGAAATGAGGATGTTCCCCTACCTTGAGGCATCTCTTAAAAAAAGAAAACAAAAAACGAAATGAAATACTGTTAGGGACTGGAGCATGGGTGGTTTGGCCTAGTGGTTAAACAGCTGAAGAATGGGTGCGGTTTAGGTCTGGTTCCCAAGAGCTGGACTTCCCAAGAGTTGAGGGCACAGAATGATCTGCTACCAGAACTGGATCTGTGAGCCAGATGGAAAGCAATATAGCCTAGAATGAAGAGTCACAGCAGGAAGCGGGGTAAGCTGAGGGATTAACCCAATCAGAAACCAATAGTCAGAGCCAGAGAGCAAACAAGAATCCAGAGCATAAAACTGGAATTGGGGGATTCCAGGAGTTCTATCAGAAGCTGGAGTTAAAACCAAAGAACTAGCAAGGAAGCAGACATGGGATCAGAAATAAGAAATTTCATTTCTCGCCCCCCACCCCCCCAATTTACATTCATGCCCCCCCCCCCCCCATAAGGATTCTGTGGCCTGGGCCTGGCTTTTAAGGGCTGTGGGTGCAGCGTATCAGCAGCCTTAATTGCCTCACTCAGTCCAGCTGTGAAAAAGGTGGGTACAGACAGAAGAGCAGCTCCATGTTGCAACTAGCATTGCTTTACAGGAAGTGCTATGAGTTGCAACTATCCCCCAGGCCCAACAGAAGTTAACTTTTGGGTCCAGTAGTTGGAGATTCCAGCTGCTTGCTGGAAGCCTGCAACTCTGTCTCCATAGCAACCCCTCCCCCCCCCCGCCCCCAGCTGAGATTCCTTTTCCTTACCTCCCATTCTGAAAAAGCATGGAGGGAGTTTTCTGGGTGGGGTTTCAGCCAATGTCCATTCTGAAAACAGCAACAGGATGGGAGCTCCACAGACACAAGTTACAGAATGCACTCCATTTTGCAGCATGTTCATTTTAACCCTCCTGCAATGAGGGTTCAGATTTTCATGGAACCAGGCCCTAAAAAAGTGGTCTGCAGTCATGCACTTCTGTTTGGTCACAGCTATAGGCTGCTTTCTGGGGCCAGATCAGGTGAAAATTATTCTGTCTGGGCCTAGGTGCTGCACTGGCCTGATTTTCAGGTAATGCCTGTTCAGTGGATGAATGGTCCCCTGACTTCTACTTCCCTGACTGAAACTTTATATCTCTGCTCTGGCCTCATTACATATTGATGATATGCCTCAGACAAGTAATATATATTCCTCTTTAAATATGGATGATTAAGTCCACCACATACGTTGGGGGGGGAAAAAAATAGCCTTTTATATTTTTATCTCTTTCTCTCTTTCCCCCCGCCCTTGCCAAGAACAATGGATTCCTTCAACAATGCTAAACTGGAAGGTGTGTTCTGAATATTGCTATGATATACATTAGAAAATTCAGATGGGTTTTAAGTTCCATTGCCCATGTATTATTGACAGTTTGGAGTATTTCTTGGAGCCTGCACTCTAACAAATTGCATTTGGAGGACAATTTAGACAATAATTTCACTGTGTACAAAAGCAATTCCAATTCATAATGAAAACAACCATTCTTACATACTTGAACCAAACTTACTGAAGTTTCTTACACTGTAGTCACTTTATTCTCCATTATCCGCCTTCTCAAAGACGGGACCAAAATATTTAGAGTATGACACTTTATTGTAAAATAAACTAGGACAAATAAAATTCAAACCTTTGAAGATTGGTTGTCTCTTTCACTTGTGACCATACATCATAATTCTCTCTCAGAAGTAAGATAAATTATGTATGAAAAACCTTATACATATTCTTCAGAAGTGAGAGAATAGTGTCTGTATCGTGTCTGTCACTAATGTTCACCATAACTCAAGAACCTTGTGTCTAACAAGGCAAAGTGTAAGATAATGATAAGCAGCATCCATCTATGGTATACTGAAATATATGCCACTGTGTGCTACATGGATAATAAACTCATTAACAATGAATAAGCTAACAGATTTTAGCCTGAATTAACTTTGGGGCCTGAAGCAATAACAGAACCTTAAAGAGTCTATTAGTTTAAAGCACTGGATTAAGACTCAGGAGAGCTAGGCTCTATTTTGAACTTTGCCACAAAGCTGCTGCATGTCACTTCATCTCTGTTCCCCTTGAGTTCGCACTCTGTTTGGCTTGTATTATGGCTATAAGTATCGTCTTAGCAAGGAGTGCTTCTCATCATTTGTTATAGAGTGCTTATTGCAACGCGACTCAACATACTGGAAAAATTCAGACAAGTTTTGGTAAAAGCTCCATGTTTTCCATTAACTACATCCAGTTAATAATTTTTCTGATATCTGATCCTTTGAAAACATGGATTCTTTGCCCTTATCCTCAGTGCATTGACATGATGGGTTGAACAAGGGTGGTGACTGTTAGGGTAATATGTGGATTCTGGGGAGCATTGGATCTACAGCTGGAACAAGGCTTTAATCTGTTTCTCAGCAAAAGCTGCTGAACACAAGGCAAAATGATGTATTAAAATAACTTTGCAAATGCTTAGGCAAGTAGTTTTTTATAATAGTATTGTTGTGAGAGATATAGTTTTTATATATAAGATTTTCCTTATAACTGCTTATGCTAAGTAACCATCTTAATTGTGTTTTACCTTTTTTTTCCAGAAAAAAAAAAAAAAGCAGCAAGTAAGTCTGTGCTGTGAACCAGCTACAGTGAGGAATGAGATAAGATACAGGGGCCCAAAAAACTGGAGATGGTACAAAATGGGACAGAAAAACAGATTGGAATGTGGAAGATAACACATAACTAAGATTAACATATGCAAAAGGGTGAATGGTGATTGGTAAAGAAGCCCCCAGAATCTGCCCATTGACTGAAAGAAGGGAGTTCATGGCCTTAGACATGCACTAACAGCAAAAAGGCATGTGAATGAATGAAATGCACAGGCAATTCCATACCAATGAAGCAAACAGTAAACGGAGGTGGAGCTTGGGATAGGAGAAGAAATGGGTGGAACAGAAGGAGGGATGGAGGTGGAGTGAATGTTAATACTTCACCACAATGGTGTGCTGTGATGGGGGAACACACCACTACAGTGAAGTAGTTGCTGGCCCTATGTAGGCATCCATGGACACTCTGTGTAGTGCATTGTTATGGTGACCTAGCATCACATGTAGATGCATCCAATGAGTAGTTTTTGTGAAGATGGTTGTATCTACTTCTGCCCAGAAACATCACCTAGCTAGTGATTTTTAAAGAACTTCAGAGAGCCTCCCCCGCCCCCCTTCCTCAAATGGAAACTTCTAAAATCACTTGTGACTTTAGAAAATTAAGTGCCTGCTATCTTCAGTGGGGAGAGGAGGAAAAAAAAAAAGAAAAAAAAGTTCACTGCATGATCCTCTGGCAGGAACTCTGGATGAGGACCCCTCATTCAATATAAATCTCTTTAGGCAAAATGGTAACTTCTTTACTTTTATTCCTTCACTGTTTGCATGCATCGTCTTCAATAAAAATAATGCAACTTCTATTTTTTTTGTCTTATCTGCTATATCTCTCTATTTAATAGATATAGTATTTCTGCAGGATGAACTATAGATCACATTCCTCCCCTCAACTTTTTAATATAAATTGATCAGAGAAATATAAATGGGGTTTGTAAATTATATTGTGGTTATTGCTAAATAGAGAGTAAATCAAAATTATTATTTTGACATGTTTTGAAGCTCCTCATTGGTGATTAACAAAAGAAATTGTGGTAAAACTTTAATAACCAGTCAAACTGGCTGACTGATAAAACCCCACTGTAGTTCAGTGATAATAGTTTTCTCTGAAATTTTCATACGCCTCAAACAGGCATCTGTGCCCTGTGGCATACTACAAATGTCCAAAATTGTGGTTGCAGCCAAAGATGGTATTAATTTGTGCTGCTATTTTGCAGCAGGTGTTTGTTTGTTCCTAAGGTGAAAATGTTCTGTCATCTCATAGCTGTGTACACTCTGCAGGCAGGCACTCCTAAGGCCTCAGGGACCAGATCGTATATGCCCCAAAAATTCTCTCTTCAGGGAAATTCTCAGGGTGCATTGAGCTTGGTCTTCTCCATTTGCAGAGGTGCACCCTGATTATTGTCCTGCAAGATCAGGACCCTACTGATTTCAGGAGTGGCAGGCATTTGACACTATGGGATAATGAGTTTTGTCTGTTTATCCCAATGAAATGGATAAGTTGTTCTAGGACAACCCCCACACAGCTGACACACTTCATTTGGTGACATCTGTTTATAGCCATACTAAGTGAAGTATTTAATGTGCTTAACTCCAAAAAGAACTTCAATTTTTTTCTTCTAAGCCCATTTCCAGAAAACACTACACATTGACAAGAACACTACTGTTTTTCTGTGCAATACTAATTAGTCATAGCACAGTCTGACCATCCATTTGACTAGAAACTAATCTTTCCTCTCAAAAAAACCAGAAAACAAAAACCACTGCAAGATGTAATTTTCTCTAGATTTAAATAATTTTAAAATAATGAATTATTTAATCAAATCATTGCACTGAAATTTTTAACCTCCGAGTTATTAATATTTGCTCGGGTATTACAAACCAGCCAAAGACTGGTACATGGACAAGCTCCAAGTCAAGTACAATATGTAGGTTATGGATAGGATTATGATGGGTATGCACTTCACTCCTGTGTCAAGAAATATTCCAAATGATCCTTACTAAAGATAAGTGAGAACTTATTTAGCCCAGCCTCTATATATGTTGTGCTACAGATAAAGTCCTAGTCCTAAAACTATTTGGAAATTTTGATTGGAATGTCTCGTCTTGCTAACACAGTAATCCAGACTTAATTTAAAATTATCATGATTTTCATATTGCTCATGGTTTCTTTTGTTTTTAATTGCAGTGTTGCCAACAATGGGTAAAGGTCTTTTTTGAACTTGTAAGGCAAGTTATAATATACTGTTGAAACTATAGCCTCAGGCATTTTTAAATTAAATGCAATTGAAGGGTGAAAAATTAGCAGTATGTTAGGCAAGTAATAATCTCATTTTGCACACAATTTCATAACCATAAACACTTATTTTGCTGCTGCTTAAAGTTAAAACTAAGCAATATAGACTTTTGCTGCAACTTTCTATCCTTCAGCTATTCCAGTAACTCATTCAAGCATTTTGCAACGGTGTAGAGTTTAATTTAGGAAAGTAATAAACAAAAAGGCCCAATAGCAAAACCAAATTCCATAGAGAACTACTGCAAAATCAAGAATCTTCACAAATAGAAAACTTAAATCCGGAATTGCTTGCAGTATCAAGCATCATGTGGGACCGACACATTTTAAAACAGATTTGGCAGAAAAGCTGCCTTTATACTTTATTATTTTTGTAACCATTGAAATAACATGTAACTTTTTTTTTTTTTTTTTTTTTTTAAACCAGATTTATGTGCACTTGTAACTCTTCAACACTATCCTGGAATAATGATGTCATAGGAATTTGGTAGTGAAAAATGGAGAGAGAGAGGGAAGAGGGAGGTCGTCTATTCAGATTTTTTTACACTTTTATTCTTATCAGTTCATTAAAACCAAATTAGAAGCTAAAGTAAATTTTACATTTTAGAAACAATTAATTTACGTAAAAGAAGAATTACCTTTAGTAACATGGGCTTAACATAGTTTGGGATCCATGTTATGAGGGCAGAAGTTGGGTCTAGACTACATAAGTGTCCAGGTAGGGATGTAAGCTTTTAGGTATGTAGAATGTGTGGAATTGCTGTTTCTCCACTCCCCCTTCCCACTATCTGGGAGCTACATTAATATGGTTTTAATAAATTTTTTAAGAGCTCTTATTTTGTTAGAAGCATAATGAAGCTAGAGTTGCTGGACTAGAGCCTCTCAGAGCTGAGAGCTTTGCAATGGGAAAGGACCTGGGACATGCTGCTTCTAGTATCAGAATTTCACACCATCCATCCCTAAAGTCGTATCAAACCATGATATAAATCATAAATAAAATGTGCCATATAACCTGGAAACAGGGTTCAGATTACACTTGGACTCTTGGGGGGCGGGGTCTGCAAAAATGAAAAAGAAACAAAGGTTACCATTATGATGCCCTAATAATCCCCTAAAATTCTGATCCTGCTCCCCCTGCCAAAGGTTATGATTTTTCAAATCTTACACAGGAGATTTAGTCTCTTATGGGGGGGAGGGGGGCAGCCCCCCCTGTGTCCCATGGTAGTTGAACCCTACTGGAAAACTGCCCAATTTTCTGCCAGTTCATTATGTTCAAACACAGTTTAAGATACCAGACTTGATTTGGGTCAAGTTTATACCAGGGTTACTGCCTTTGCTTCAGTGGAGTCACACTGGTTATTATAAGAACAAGAGATACACTGGATCTGGCCATGCTATCCTCTACTGAGTATAGCAGTGCTTGTCTTCTAGGTTCAGAAGCAAAAATTACAGCTGTCTCTTCCTATGACAGACTAGCTAGAAGTTGATCTTACACAATTTTATCATACAAGTGGAAAGGAATGGCTATAACAAAGTTACTCTAATCAGGTCAAAATTCTTAAGTTCTAGCTGAGAGCAATGAAGAGTGGTTTACATACTTGTCCCAGGGGAACAGTCACTGGGGGACAAGAGACCCTCCCCATGGTAGCACTGGGGATGGGGATGACCCACCCCTACAAGAAAAGCCCTGAAACCAGGACAAACTTACCAATTACAGGCCATGGCACACCATGCCAGCAGGAAACAACCATGCAGTTGGAGAGCTGTGCTTACTTCCAGCTGGAGCCAGCATGGGCAGATGACATCATCCCAGGATGCTGCCCAGCTGGAATAAAAGCTGGCACTGGGAGAGACACCAGAGAAGCAGTAGAGGCGGCGGATGGTAAAGGTGCTCCCCACACCATGTGCAAACAGCGCTGGCATGCAATGAGAGATCAGGCTTCCTTGGAGCAGAAGAGGTCCTGATAGAGGAGAGGACCTGGAGCAGCATCAAGGGACTACCTGAGCCACAGGCACAGGGGCTACAGCACGAAGAGGCCCCGACGTGACGGCTGGAACACAGGCAACACTTTAAGGACACGAGCAGCCTAAGAACCATGGCAAGTGGCCGGGTGGCCGTTGAAGACATGCCAAAAGATCAGGGTAACCCAGATGCCCCAAGTGTACAGTGACAGGGAGGAGCCAACTGTAGCCCACTTGATGTAGAGAGTGGGGATTGATGAGACCAGAGGGCAAGCCCCACTAAGACCAAGGCTGGTGTATGGAAAGGTAGTAGGGGAGGCAGATCCCCACAGATACCTGCTAAGGGGCGTGGTCAACCTGAGAGAATCCTTAACAGGGGAACCCACCACTGAAGATTCGATCAAAGTTGTGGCCTGCAAGTTTTTGGGCTTTCTCCAGGGTGATTGAGGACCCCTCCAGAGGTCGCCGGAACTCACACGGTGCCCAACATCAGGTGCATGTGCCAAGGCAGCATGTAAGCATACACTCAAGACTAGGTGGACACAATATTCCTTAATATTGTTCTGAGGTACAATACTGTGCGTGTGCACGTGTGTCTGTTCCTTTCGAATTTCAAGGAGAGAAGGTGGCCAGAACTCTCTCTCTTTTTTTTTTTTTTTTTATCTGTTTTCTAGTCAGTGGGGGCTAAATCTTTTTCTTGGGGATGATGCAGGGGAGAAGGGTGGGGGAGGAGTGAGCCCACTCCTCCCCTACCCCGCTGCTGCTGCATTGGCATAGGCCAGGCCCACTGCTCCCTGCCACCACCACGGAGGGCTAGTTTCTCCCTACCTCAGGCTCACTCCTCCTCCCCACCCCACCCCCCTGCGTTGAGCCCAGGCCCGCTTCTCCCCACACTGCCGCTGCATCGGCCCTGCAAGTGGCTATGACGAAAGTGGGGAGGGGCAGGCCAAGGCTAGTGCTGGTGGCCTCTTTCCCCCCCTCCCCCACCACAGTGTCCCACTCTCCTGCTTCTCTCCCTGTGCTGCTGCTACCAACTCCAAGGAGCAAGGGGTGGTGGCAAGGCCATCTCTGGTGTCCTCCTCCCCTCCCCCCCAATCCTGCTCCATTGTTGCCACCTGCAGGGAGCAGGGCCAGTATCAAAGTGGACTTGTATGACTAAATATGATTCTATACCACCCTGTCCAAATGTTTCATCTGTTTGTGCCACACTGGATATGGTGCACGTACATTTGGAAATGTTTCATAAGGGGCACATTTTGTTCTAACAGTTATTTGCCAGCAAACTGAAAGTATATATGTAGCAAAACTAATCCAATTTTTAACACTGAATGAAGTTAGAGCAAATGTCTCCCTACCACCACCTTCCCTTTTAAAATGGTTCCAGATATGTGTATGTATAGACACTTTCACATTTAAAACTGAGTCATAAAAACTCAATGAGGAGGAGGAGAGCCACCTTTTGCATTAGCTGTTTTTCAGGGATTCAAGTAGGGAACAGTAGAATCAAACTTAGGCACCTAAGTCCACATAACCATATAATAGGTGGAATAATATCGGACCCTAAGAATTCAGCACTTTGCCACTGCTATGATTTCATTATGTCTGAAAAAAGTCTATAATAAGAAATCTCTTTTTTGACCATAGAAAATATGTATTTTCAAGAGCCAATTCAACCAACTGTGAAACTCATTGTTCTTTGAGAATCACTACATTTATAATTCTACCTGAACTACAGTCACCACTTTTTTTTGTGTGTGAAATATAAAATGTCTGTATATTTTATATATATTTTATGATCAGAGGTCAGGGAAGCATACCCTACGATGACAGGCTGAGAGCCCTGGGGCTCTTTAGCCTGGAAAAGCGCAGGCTCAGGGGTGATCTGATGGCCAACTATAAATTTATCAGGGGTGACCACCAGTATCTGGGGGAATGTTTGTTCACCAGAGCACCCCAAGGGATGACAACTATGTCGAATGGTCAAAAACTACTACAAGACCGTTTCAGTCTGAACATAAGGAAGAATTTCTTTACCGTCCAAGCCCCCAAGGTCTGGAACAGTCTGCCACCGGAGGTGGTTCAAGCACCTACATTGAACACCTTCAAGAACAAACTGGATGCTTATCTTGCTGGGATCCGATGACCCCAGCTGACTTCCTGCCCTTTGGGACTTGATGATCTTCCGAGGTCCCTTCCAACCCTAATGTCTATGAAATATTTATGGCACTTTTCTACAGTAAAATTATTTCATTGCAATCTCAGTTCATTTCACAGAGGAATGAAAAGGTTACTTTATAGGCAGTTTAACAGAAAATCTGCTTGTGTAGTAGCTAAGCATTTAGGAAGTCATGATGTTTTGGGAGACCCCAGAAGACTCTGGAGAGAGAAGCATCTTTGAGACTAATTCAGTGCTTATTTTATCTAAAATTAAAGAGTGGTGTAATTTGAGGTTTGCCTGTATTCAGATTTCCATCTCTCAAAAAGGATTTTTTTTTTTTTTTTAATCATGGGTTAAGCAATGATGTAACCTTAAGATAAGGTATTGGAGGGGGATAGGTTGGAGCTTGAATTTTGCTGATGCTCTTGAACTGACAATGCAGTGGGCACACCTACACAAGACATTTACTGTGGAGATGACTAATTGGCTCTGCAGTAAACATCTCGGTGTCTACATATGCACCCCTAGTATGGCACAGAAAACTAATAAACTTTACAGCAGGGTAAATACCACAGTATTTACCGCATTCCAGCAGACTTGATTAATTGGGTCTGCTGTAATTACAGGCAGAGCAGCCTTCTGGCTTGTGTACCGGTTTCCTTAATTGTGAGGTACTAAGAAAATGCACAATAGCCTGTTTTAATGCACATTAACTAAAGAGCATGGTTTTAAAGTGACACTTAATGTGTATTAACCTATTTTAATATACATTAACTAAACAACACTTTTTTTTTTTTTTTAGTGATGCTTTAATGCACATTTGAATAGGCTGTGCTTTAGAGCGCATATGTAGATACACCAACCTGTATAGCTGGAGTATTGTATTGAAGTGATCTTAGTCAAGCTAAGATCAAAACTTTGAATTTGTTTTATGAAAAGCAAGTACAGACACAGAAGATCAGGTCTATCTTGCTTGCAGGATCCCATGTTATGGAGATGTGCTACAATGGAGGAATTTGAGTGTCTTAATTCAAGTTAACAGTTGTAGTGCAAAACAAGTTAATAGACCTGCAGTATCCCTAAATTTTGCCATAGTCAGGGCTGGTGCAAAACCTGGAGTTATAATCAGTTTCCTGCTACCCTTTTCATGCTGTGTGTTTGAGGTTATACTGTGTATATGTGCTCATACACACCATTTTCTATAACATGCAGAGCTGAACTGAAGGGCACAGAAGGGCCTACATTCTCTATTTATGTTTTCTATAAACTTCTAGAGTCAGATCTGGGGGAGAAAGTCTTGCAAACTCTTTTATAGTGTTCTCAAAGAAATCTGACTCCTGTGTATTGCTTGCTTGTTCTTTATTTTTATGGCAAAGGTGATATACTTTTTTTAGAACAATATAAAATGTGTTATTACAGTAAAGGAGCTCAGTGAGTCATGTCTTTACTGAGTTTACCAGGACAAGCTGCGTAATGTAGAATCTTGTCTCATTGGCTGTAAAATAGCAAACTTAAAGCTGAAAAGTAAGTATCAATTATTAGCAGAGGTGGAAAAATGAATTTATAGAAAATCATTTAAAATAGATGTGTGTGTTTAAAGATTTCTTGGAAATCTTTACTTAGCGACAGTAAATGCATCTATTAAATCCAATTAAAGTAGAACCAGCATGAAGCAGCAGATATATATGTGCCTTAGTTACAATGTAGTATAATATGATACTATAATAATATAATATCATAATCATTCTAACCAATGGGGGGAGGAGGGGGGGGGATTGACCTCAACACATTTCCTTTCATTTTAACGTCTCTTTATATTTGCAATGGGAATTGACTGCTTAATTTTTTTTTAGACTCTATGGAGAATGCCATTGTGTACAATTCATTTTTCCACTGGGATTCACCAACATAGAAGACCCTTGAGTACTAGAGTTGATTATTTCATTGAAAAATTGCCAAAGTTGGATCTGAAAAGAGTTTCTGAATGATAGCCAGCTTAGCTTTGTCATGGGTAGGTCTCGTCTTACCAATCTCATCTCCTCCTACAACCAGGTCTCTCGCCACCTGGACATGGGAGATGAGGTAGACATTATATACCTATAATTCCAAAAGACTTTTGATGTAGTATCTCATGATATCCTTGTGGGAAAACTGGAAGATTGTGGACTCAGCTGCTCGATGGTTCAGTGGGTGGGAAACTGGCTACAGGGTAGGAACCAGAGAGTTCTCATAGTTTGTAGGGTTAGAAGGGACATGAGCAGATCATCAAGTCCGATCCCCTGCCATGGCAGGAAAAACTACTGGGGTCAAACTACCCCAGCAAGCTGTTCATCTAACTGCCTCTTAAAGACCCCCAGGGTAGGAGCCAGCACCACTTCACTTGGCAGTTGGTTCCGGATCCTAGTCGCCCTGACTGTGAAGTAGTGCCTCCTGATGTCTAGTCCGAATCTACCCTCTGCCAGCTTGTAACCGTTATTTCTTGTCACTCCTGGTAGTGCTCGGGGTAACAGCTACTCCCCCAATGCCTGCTGGTCCCCTCTGACTACTTTGTAACAGGCCACTAGATCCCCCCTCAGCCTCCTCTTGTGGAGGCTGAACAGGTTCAGGTCCCTTAGCCTCTCCTCATAGGGCCTTCCCTGCTGCCCCCTGATCATGCGGGTGGACCTTCTCTGGACCTTCTCCATGTTGTCCATATCCCTCCCCCAGAACTGGACACAGTACTCTAACTGTGGCCTGACCAATGCTGCATAGAAGGGGAGGATCACTTCCTTGGCCCTGCTTGTGATGCATCTGTGGATGCACGACAAGGTGCGGTTAGCCCTACTGACCGTGCCCTCACATTGGTGGCCCATGTTCATTCTGGAATTGATAATGACTCTAAGATCTCTTTCTGCCACTGTGCTTTCAAGAAGAGCGTTCCTCCACCTATTAGGTATGCTGCTGGTTCTTATTGTCCAAGTGCAGCACTCTGCACTTGTTAGTATTGAATCCAATCCTATTTTCATTTGCCCACCCCTGTAACCTGTCCAGGTCCACCTATATCCTGTCCCTCCCTTCTGGCATGCCCACCTCACCCCAAATCTTGGTGGCATCTGTAAATTTAAACAGGGTGCTTTTCACTCCCTCATCCAAGTCACCAAAGAAACTGAAGAGTGCAGGCCCAAGGACCGAGCCCTGGAGGACTTCACTGCTCACATCCCTCCAGGTTGAATTTGACCCATCCACCACCACTCTCTGAGTGTGGCCCCTCAGCCAATTTGCTATCCATCTGACTATGTACACATCAATGCCACAGTCGCCTAGCTTTTTAAGGAGAATGGGGTGGGAGACTGTCAAAGGCCTTCCTGAAGTCCAGAAAGACTACGTCCACTGCTACCCCTGCTTCTAAGGATTTTGTGTCCTGGTCATAGAAAGCCACCATTTTGGTCTGACAGGACCTGCCTCTAATGAACCCATGTTGGTTGCCCCAAGCATAACCTCCCCTGCTGGCTTCTCATGGACATGCTCCAGGATAATTGTCTCAAAAAGGTTATCCAGGATCGAGGTAAGATTAATTGGCCTATAGTTTCCTGGGTCCTCCTTCCTCCCTTTTTTGAAAATGGGAACCACATTGGCCCATTTTGCAGTCCTCTGGCACCACACCAGAGCTCCATGAGTGTTTGTAAAGCCATGCCAGGGGTCCTACAATGACCTCTGCTAATTCCCTCAGCACTCTGGGGTGGAGATCATCAGGACCAGCTGATTTAAATATGTGCAGTCCCTCCAGAAGTTCCCTGACTAGATTCTCACTGACCCTAGGCCTGTGTGCACTTCCCCTGGGGCCTGAGGGGGTCCCGGCAGACAGGCTGATCTGGTCCCTGCTCAGGAAAATGGAGGCAAAGAAATTGTTAAATAGGTTAGCCTTGTCATCTGGTGTGACAACCAGATTCCCTAGTGTCTTGCAGAGGCCCCATGTTACCCAGTACCTTCTTTTTGCCCCCTATGTATTTAAAAGAGGACTTCTTGTTGTCCTTGATCTGGGTAGCTAGTCCCAGTTCCATTTCAGCCTTGACCTTCCTGACTGCCCCCCTACAGCCCCAAGCAGCCGAGGTATAGTCCTCCCTGATGATGGCCCCTCGCTTCCATTGGGTGTACGCCTCCCTTTTAGGTAGGAGACATTCCTGTATGCTTTTGGTGACCCATGGGGGCTTTTGCGCCCTCTTCCCCCCCCTTTGATCCTTGTTGGGATTACCTCCCTTTGGACTTGGAGGATTGTATCCTTAAGGAATGACCACTCTTCTTGGATACCTGATTCCCCTCCCCTCCGGGACCTCAGTACCTCCCCAACTATTCTTCTTACCTCATTGAAATTCACCCTCCTGAAGTCCAGGGCTGCTGCCTTGCTGCAGGCTTTTGCCACCTTGCCCTGGATGGTGAATTCCATCAGGCGATGATCGCTGTCGCCCAGGTGGTCGAGCACCTTTCCTCCCTGTCCTGTTCCTCCTGTACAGCCTATAGCCCTTGGTATTCACTGCCCAGTAATGTGAGTCCCACCACGTTTCTGTGAGCCCCACTATGTCTGGGTTGGTGTCAGCTAGCAGGAGGGTAAGTTCCTCCTGCTTGTTCCCCATACTATGAGCATTTGTGTAGAGGTATTTGAGGCCTCCTGAAGATGTGTGTACTGGCCTCCTAATCTCAGTACTGCCTGGGCCCCAGTTGCTTACCTAGGTATTCATTCTGTTCATCATTGGTCCAGGCCAGGCTGTTCTTGTGGGTGTCACTTGGTTTAGTGGTCCAAGGCTTCCTCCACCCTCATCTTCCCCATCCCCTGATGAGCCTAGTTTAAAGCCTGCAAGAGGAGATCTGCCAACCTAGAAGAGAACACACACTTACCTTTGGGGGAAAGGTGAAGCCCATTTCATGAACAGATCTGTGTTGTCCTGACATGAAGTGGCCAGTGGTGTCCCACAGGGGTCCATGCTTGGACTGGTGCTTTTCAATATCTTTATCAATGATTTGGATGGGGGAGTGAAAAGCTCGCTGGCCAAGTTTGTGGATGAAACCAAGTTATGGGGCAGTGTGGTCACGTCAGAAGATAGGTTGCAGATACAGGCAGACCTGGACAGGCTCAAGAGCTGGGCAGACTAACCAGATGAAGTTTAACCCTTCCAAGTGTAAGGTGCTACATCTGGGAGCAAACAACCCTCAGCATACAGGCTCGCTGGTAACAGCTTGACTTGCACCATGGCCAAAAAGGATCTAGGGGTAATGATTGACCATCGCATGAATATGAGCTGTCAGTGTGAGGTAGTGGTCAGCAGGACAAATAACATACTGGAACGCATCAACCAATGCATCTCATGTACAACTAAGGAAGTGATACTCTCACTGTACTCAGCACTGGCAAGAACACAGCTGGAGTACTGCATCAAGTTCTGGGGGCCACACTTCCACAAGGATGTGGAAAAACTTGAGAGGGTCCAGAAAAGAGCCACCAGTATGATCAGGGGCTTGCAAGGCCAGCCATACAAGGAAAGGCTGAGGGACCTGGGCCTCTTTAGCCCAGAGAAGAGAAGGTTGAGAGGGGACTTGATAGCAGCTTGCCACTATATCTGAAGTGTGCATCAGGAGCTTGGTGAACAACTGTTTACTAGGGCACCCCCAGGGAAGACTAGGAGCAAGGGATACAAACTCCTGGAAGACCACTTCAGACTCAATTCCAGGAAAAACTCCTTCATAGTCAGGGTGTCCAGACTATGGAATAAACTCCCTCCAGAGGTGATGCAGTCACTTCCTGCCTAGAGGGGGGGGGGGCTAAACCAATGATCTGCAAGGTCCCTTCCAGCCCCTAACAATATATGAATCTATGAAAAAAGCAAGCCATCATACCCAAATGCTTCATGGGCATTTCTATTTTGGCACACTCCTGCTGGGAAAAGGATTCTAATCAGAACCCCACATGTAGAGGTACAACCCTCCTAATTGATCCAAATTGAGGATTGTTAGGCCTCTCTGAGAACCAGTTTGAAATCATGAACTTGACGAGCCCTCCCACTAAGTATTGGCCTGCAGCCTGGCCCCACTTAACACTAAAATATATATATTAATTAGGGCGGCAGTAGGCAATTACACTTCAACAACAGGCCTATATTATAAACAGTAAAGTTCAACAACAGAAATCAACAGGTAACAAAAACAGAGTCTATAATAGCACAATATAGAAAATGAGTTACAACATAGACAGCAATTTATGTCCTCTGACATGACACAAGGTGGCAAGCTCTTGCTTGTTTGTCTTACTATGTCAACGTGCTGAAGCTGCCCTTTCATCCCCTTCCCCTTATGGAGTTTCACACCCACAAAAAGTCAACAGATAGTGCTACACTCACACAGCAATCAACGCCAGACACTCTCAGACTCTCTTGCTCACCCACTTTAGGTGCAAGCTCCTTTTAAATTCTATCACTTCACTTCTGTCAATCTCACTTTTAAAACCAATCATTTAAACAGAAGTGCTATAAATCACCTGTTAATCACTCAATCATCCAATAGGATCAATCACCTCAGGTGAGTATAGCATGCATCTCTCCAAAATTGTAACTTTTTACACCAAGTTTCAGCTATAAAACACATAGTCAACTGTACATGCTTTCCACCTAGAAACTAGGTCATGACCAGGGATTCTGCATTTCTCTGATTTTAAAAAAAATCTCCAATTTTCAGTTAAAAACAACCCCAAATCTACATTTTTTCCATGATTAAAAGGAAATATCATTATATGAATATGGGTATGGATTAGTGGTGGTCTGGTAGTCTAAGAAGCATTTTGCTTCAGGGAACTGTTCTGCAGTTGTAGATACTGGAAGGTCCTGGAAATTGTACAAAGTAAACCAAACTTGATTTCTCTTAGTGGGTGCATCAATACATGCCCCTGACTGTGCATGTGGTACTGCACTTGCTTTAGCAAATGCTAAACGACTGCACAGTATGCACTGGTAGTGATGCAGTTCTGACAGTGTACGGTTGTTTTTAGATGCTATGTCACCATAGTGATGAGCTACATCACAGTAGCTCATTGCTATAGCAACGTAGCATTGACATCATGGTTTGTGCTAGCCAATGCTACGTCATCACAGCAGGAAGCTACGTCACCGTAGTTCATCACTATGGCGGCATAGCATCTTGTGTAAACCTGCCCACAATGCTCTGAAACTAATCAGACAGGTACCACAACATACTCAGTCCAATAGTTACATACCTATCATCACTGTCAAAAAACTGCTGAATAATAGGAAAACACTAAATTATGCATCCTTCAGTTTCCCTCTTGGTCTCTTCTACATATACTAAATAAAGACCTTGTATTTGACTGTTCTGTAATAAGCATTTCTGAGACATCATAGATTTCAAATATATTTTATTAGGTCATCTTAGTTCAGAGAATTCACTTCTCATCTTTTGATCATTGTACCCACCTCTAACTACTAAAACACGAATGCAGATTGCTAGCAATAAAAAGGTTGATTGCTTTCTGAAGCTGTTCCTCCCTAGCAACTGTGGAACTCTGAAGAAGCTCAACATTAGTAAACAGCTTGCATCACACTTTGTGTAATGGATTTATTTCAGCATGGATAAACATGAAAACAGTTTGCTGTTTATAAAGAAAACCTCTAGAAATAGCTGTCATTCCCAAGGCATTCCAAAACCACTGATAAAAATCACAAGAATATGCATATCTTCCAGGGTCAATAGAAATTTCTGTGGTGAAATATTAAACCCATTATCAAAAGTCATTGAAAGTTCAAAACTTTTGAATGTTACCAGATTTGTTTGCTGATGCAGCAGCTAGTTTTAGTAATGGATTTTTAAAGACTATATTAACATAACATGCACATTTTATGTATATGGACAGTACATATGCCATATTGCAAAGATAATAATAAACCTATATCAAATGCAGATACCTTTCTAAATGGAGTCAAAATTAACGTGTGATAGAGGTGGAGTGAATCATTTAAAAAAGAAAAGAAAAAATTTCAAGCCAAGCAAAAATGAGGCATTGGCCTTCATATTCAGAGGACTGGTTACTTCCTTGCCAAAACCATTGCTCCATCTGACTTTATTAGCCACTGAAGCCAAATATTGAGTGAAAGGAGACTGAGCTACCCTCTCAATTCTAGAAATAATCTGTCAGAAGATTCTTAGGGTATTCATAGTAAGTGAGATATTTTGAAGCTAGTATCAGATAAGTTCCTGACTTTGTACACCTCTGCCTGGGAGAGAGAACATAACCGTTATCTTATGCTCTTAACTTATCCATATTCTAAGTTACAGGACAGATGAGAGAAGACTGTGCAGGTAGGGACACACAATGGGCATTCAGTAGGCCTGTGCGAGTCGGCAGCAATCCGATCTGGCTTTGAATCCAGCCGCTTTGGATGGCTGTGATCTCATCCAGAGCTCCAGACAGGGTTTCTGCCTCGATCCGGCCGAAGCGGCTCTGAAGCTTCAGAGCTGCCTTGGAGATCTGGCCGTAGGGTATAATGGGGAATCAATGAAATATCTATAACTTTGTTGTTTTTTGTCCAATTTAGATGAAACTTGCAAGGATGTTAGCCTCTGGTAAGAGCATGAAACTTGCTAAGATTCAAGAAGATCGGTGCAGGGATTTGGGGGGAACTGTACCCCAAATTCTTAAAAGCCAAACTCTTGTCATGGCTGTGTGTTACAACACAGGGGGGTGAAAACTGCAGAGCTGGTAGCTCCTACTGACGCCACAAAGCCTGCTGAGTTTCAAGGAGATCAGTTTAGGAGTTTGGGGGGGAACTACACCCCAAGCTGCGGACAAGAAAAACTCGTGCCATGGGTGACACTGCATATGCTAAGGTGCAGCAGGGTGACAGCATCCCTGCTGTGGCCACGACACCTGCCAGCTGTCAAGGAGATCGGTGCAGGGGGGTTCTGGGGCCCTGCACCCCTAGCCGCTGACAGGCAAAACTTGTGCCAAGACTGTCTGTCTTGGCGCAGTTGATTGTCTGTATTGATTCTTTCCTCTCCTTAGCCTGGTTTTGTAGGTGCTAATTGATGCTCATTAAGTCGTTATGTAGTAGCTAGGTCCTGTGTATTGAGCTGGTCCCTGAGTGAATCATGATTGATTGATTGATTGATTGATTGGTAACTGGTAACACAGCAGCTTAGCAGATCCAAAGCTTTGTCCAAAGCCTCGCACAGCCCTAGCATTCAGTATATGCATTTCATTTCAGCACCACTTCTTTGGCATTTGAGGGAATGGGGAGATGGACAACATATTTTGCTTTGAAGTGATATCACAAGTAACTTTTCCAATATGGTCAGGGAGAATCAAGATATGAATTGTTTCTCAACATGATGATGTTGGTCTGATCCTAAAAGAGTGTAGCTACATTCCCCATATAATACGATATTCCAATTCAGTCCAGTCAATATACACATGTGTGCGTGCATGCAAAAATAGCGGTTCTTCAACAGCTATAAGCAACTGCCACAATCCTTTCATCCATTTAATTTCATATTGGTTCATCCTTTTTTTGTTTTGTTTGTTTTGTTTTGTTTAATTTAGAATATCCATGAGTTTAGGCTGCAAACATTTTCCATTTTCTAGGTTTGAATTAAAAAACACACAGAATTTGTCAAAACAGTTTAAGAAATGTATGCAAAAGCTGCAAATGTTATAGAATTTTGGTATTCCCTAAACTTCAATGACAATGTTTTGGAATTGCATCCACACTTGCTCTATTTCTGTGAACCTTAGCAAGTTCCTGAAGAGAAACTCCCATCAGATACATCCTGTGAATGACTCTTGAGCCTAACCTTGTTGAGCCCCAGCTCAAGTCTGGGATCGTGCCCGGTATGCAAAAGCCAATAAAGATACCAGGGGTGAAAGTATAAAGATTTATTGCTAGCAATACAAGGTGCAAGCGGAATAATTTCACGTAACAAGCACCCAGATCCTTAATTCTAAGCATCTTTTATACAGGAGTATTGGACCTTCATAAGCATTCTTGTTTGCTAATTGGTTATAAGGGAGTGACGCAAGGAGTTCTTTACTGAGCATGTCTCTATACCTGTGTTTTAGCTATGTATCTCATTTCCATACATGTATGTTTCATTAGCATACTTTCTCCCCACCTAGGGGTGTGAATCTTAATATTTAAATCAGTTCTTTGCCCTAGTCCACTAATTCTGTTTTTGTTTTCAAGCCTCCTTTATCTAAGACTGTCTTCTCCTTATCATTGCAGTTGGGCATTAGTTACATAACAGAGACTTTTGCTTGGGCTATGTGTAGTGGTTCTAGGTCAAACCTGACATTTTCCCCCTCTGGAGCATTTTTAATTATTTTTATTATAATTGCTCCACTCAATTTGTTTCAACACAAACCTAGTATTCTCAGCTTTCTTCATTTGTAAAATCATTTGATTCACCTTAGGTCTGAAGATAGATAAGACGACAGGTGAACATTGTATACAGCAACACGCGATAATCCCTATAACGCAAGGATTCTTCTACCTTGGTTCAATTTGAAGCAATTATTAGTACAATTAACTATTAGGAAACATTCAGAAGCATTAGCTGTTGCCTGAACCCGTACGGAAAACATGTCTCTATTCTTCTCTTTTACAATAGTCCCCCACTTATATATATTCTGATATGTACTTTTCTTCTCTACATTCTTCAGCATAGTATAATTTTGTAAAATTTTTAAAGGGGTTGGTACTGCGATTAAGCATGAGGTAAAAACCAGGTGAGCATTGATCCCTCCCGCTAAGCAGAAGTCCGTTCTATTTAAAATTTCCCGGGCCAGATAAATCCAGACATTTTCCTGAGGGTCAAATTTTTGTTGTAAAAGGGTTTCCCCTCCTATAAGTAGGAGTGGACAGATCAGGGTGCCCCACAATAAAACCTTGAACAATTTCATAATAAGGCTTATAAAACTTAATCAAAGATTGTCAAATTATTCAAAGTTCCTTTCTTTTGAATAGGAATTTCAAGTCTCTTATTGGCTCCACCTTCCACTGTTCTCTGTCTCCGGTCCCGGAGTCTGCAGGGATTCCTTCTTGTTCTGGTCCAGCCACCGGCTTTAGGCGACTGGAATGTATCCAAGTCTTGATTCCTTCGAGCTTTGCGGCCGTCGGGGTCGTTAGAAGTACCCTATATGGGCCTTTCCATCTGGCTCGAAGTGGTTCCTCGTTCCAATCTTTCACAAGGACGTAACTCCCAGGTAATAATCGATTTCCCAGGGCAGGATACTGGTCCTGTGTCTGCAGCACGTCCCGTACCTGCTGATGGATGGAAGACAAAACAGAAACCAAGGACCATACATATTCTCTAATCATTCCCTCTCCTAAAACATGTAACTGTTGTTCAGTACCCATGGGCAGACTCAGAGGGTAAGGCTTACCATACATTATTTCAAACGGGCTTAATCCCAATTTAGAATGTGGTGCGACCCTTACTCGTAACAGGGCCAAGGGTAGGGCCTCTGGCCATTTGAGTCGAGCTTCTTGGCAAATCTTTGCAAGGTGTCTTTTTAAGGTCTGATTCATACGTTCCACCTTTCCACTGGACTGAGGTCTCCAAGGGGTGTGTAAATGCCAGCTGATTCCCAGGAACTCAGAAACCTTCTGAGTAATTTGTGCAATGAAATGTGGGCCATTGTCTGACCCTATTCCTTTTGGAAGTCCGAAGCGAGGTATGATTTCTCGTAGGAGTGTCTTGACTACCTCCCGGGCTTGGGCAGTCCGACATGGGAAGCACTCAACCCAATTAGAGAAAGTGTCCACAAAGACAAGGAGATATTTTATCTCTTGTTGCCGGGGCAACTCAGTAAAATCCACCTGCTATTCTTCTCCTGGCCCATTGCCTATTCTCTGATGTCCTGAAGTTTTTCTTCTCCCTCCTTATGGGTTATTTCTCTGGCAGACCTCACATGTCTCTGATACCTCCTTGGCAGCCTCTCTTAATCCCACTCTAGTTACATAGTAACTGATCCATCTTACCAGGGCCCTGGGTCCGTAGTGGGTACCATGATGAGTGCTCTTTACTACCACATGAACCCAGGCAGCTGGGATGATAATGCGGCCATCCCTTGCTACCAGCCACCCGTGCTCCCCCTTCTTTGCTTGAAACTCTTTTATCAATTGTTTGTCTCTCAGATTTGGCCTTGAAGAATAAACAGCTTCCAATGTTTGCAGGCAGTCATGTACAAGATCTGGTGTGTCAGCCATAGATGGCAGCAGTGTTGCTGGATTTACAGTGCGAAAAATGGCCAATTTTTTT